>NW_028277170.1:6282500-6582500 GCF_051122295.1 Plectrocnemia conspersa | reverse complement strand
ATAAGTAGTGACACATGCGTGCAAGTTTTATTTGCTCTCATGCTACGAATGTACATACATTGTATACGAAAAGTTATGAACGCGAGTGGGACAAAAGAACGCCGGTACGTCCCTAGCACGATTGAGCCAATGCATTTGGGTTTATTCTTCAGTATAAGCTTAGCTAAAATTTTAAACGCATGTTTGTAACTTAACTAAATATTAAAAAAACAAAAAATATACCAAAAGGTTCACAACATAAAAAATAAAAATAAAACGCAACATTTTGTATTATATAAAAATAAGTTTGCAGACTAAATAAATTATAATAAAAAAAGCATCTGTTACACGTCCGGTCAGAAATATGACTGGTAATAAGAAAAAATGTTATGTCTTACTGAAGCTACAATATAATCGATGATCTATAATTAGTTCAATGTGAGCGATTATAAGTCATTGAGGATGATTTAGTGCATTTTAAATGCTTGTGTGCCCGTTTTTTGAAATAATGATTTTTGTTTAAATAATCATATCAATGTCAAAAAAATAAATGTTATATTACTATGTGATATAGATAACTTACATATGTATAACACAATTTTATCATAAATTCAAATTTAAGTAATAAGAACCTTTTTTAGTTACACGATACAGTAACACGAAACACCATTAGTTACTTTATAATTAAAAACATTTTTTTATATGTTTTATGTGTAAATATAAAAGCCCATTTTCAATTACATTAGAAAAACAATAAACTTAAAATATCGACCACCCAATCAGCTGCTTTATAGCAAAAGTAGACAGTGAGTACAATATGTTCTATAAAATTATTAATAATTTTGAGACTTGTCTATTTTTATTAAAAAATATTTTGCTTTTAATAAAGTTAAGGTTTATAAAATAAATTTAGTGCAAACAGTTTTCACTATATTTGAAATCTATAAAAAACTAAAAAAATGAAATTCATATGAAAATAAAAAATATATTTATGGTTTTTTAGGGGTGGTGATGATGGCGGGTGGCAATGAGACACAGATTGAGCCGCTGCAGTAATATTTATTTAACGGTTTACGGTGTTTACATGGTTAGAATGGGGCGGACGCGCGACGGCACGCGTCCGAACCCTTACAAGCTTGCCGGAAGAGAGGGAGCCGTCACAACACCGCTATTTCTGCGCCGACCAGTTTTGGCCATAACAAATCTATATTGGCCCCCATACGGCTCCGGCCCTAGCAATTTACAATTGCGAACTATAACCAGGGGGAGGTATGGGGGCCTTGGCGCTGCTGTTGATTAAATGCTGGCGGCGCAAAAGTAGCAAAGTCGTGACGTATGGTGTGGCGGCGCGGCCTCCAGTGACGCGCGGCGTGCTTCGCTCCAAGCCGAGTGGAACACGCGTAGACCCGGGCGGCGCGTAGGGCTCCAGGGGGCGCGAGAAGAACGGGCATGTCCGGGAGCACCTTTCGGGGCCCTGTGGTGCGTCGGTGCAGCTACACAGGGCGCGCGCGTGACGGGCCCCGAACATGCGGTTCGAGCTCGGAGTCGCGGGGGCGTAGCCCTACGGGTGCGTGACGGGTCACGCGTGGTCCACTCGAGCCTGGTCTACGGCAGCACTTCGGTGGCTTCCCGCTGAAGGCGCGTGGCGGCGCCGGGTGCTTCCTGGGTCACGTGGTCGGTGGCGGCGTCTGTCAGTGGCGACGGTGGCTGACGATGGCGGCACATGGTCGGGGGCGCAGGCCCATCGTCTTGGTGGTCCGCCAGCTCGAGTCCGGGTCCAGGGAAGCACCGGCGGGATGGCAGCAAACAGCTCAGCAGCGGCTCGGCTTTTGTACTGCAGCGGCGTCTGTGTCTGCCATTTTGAATCTGACTCCATGTACGTGCTCAGGATCACGTCGCAGGTTACCAGTTTAGGGGTGGTTATGATGGCGGGTGGCAATGAGACACAGATTGAGCCGCTGCAGTAATATTTATTTAACGGTTTACGGTGTTTACATGGTTAGAATGGGGCGGACGCGCGACGGCACGCGTCCGAACCCTTACAAGCTTGCCGGAAGAGAGGGAGCCGTCACAACACCGCTATTTCTGCGCCGACCAGTTTTGGCCATAACAAATCTATATTGGCCCCCATAGTTTACAAAAATATTTTAAATAAATCTTTATATTTTATTCTGAAACTTTAAAATTTAAAAAATATTTAAGTTAATGTTTTACAATTTTGTGTAGTATCCTTTCGAACGGGTCACTAAATGAGATTTTCACAACACTACGAGTTTTTATATTAGAAGTTGTTAATGACAGAATTTCGCGCGTTGTCATTATGAGAATGCGAATAGTATTTATTTTAGGACTGTTACTTTTTGTTAAAAACGGTATTTTTAAGCATTTTTTTTTTATGGAGAAGCTAATACATATCAAGATTATTTATATTATGTTTACAATTTATTATCAATTTTATATATTTTTTTATAAAAATATATTTTTTTATTCTGATTTTTTAGTAATTGGTAATTTTTCTACATATTTTGATGAGTGATAACAATTTGAATCGATAAAATCAATTGCATAGTTCGTTCTCAAACACGGGATTTCCATTACTTTTAAATTTGCTTTCATATGGCAACTCTTCTATCTGTCAAGCACACCGCAAATAATTAGGTGTAATTAAATAAACAGTGAAATGTTTTATAATCACAGTGCATTTTTATTACACAGAGTTAATTGAAAATGATACAAAATGGAATTATAGACAATCTAAACACTTTAAATTATGAGTGTGATAAGGGTTTTGTTATATGAATAAAATATAACGGTTATTGTAACAAAATTACTGTTGATTTTCCAGGACTAAATATTTGAAGACAAACAGCAGTACTTTTCTAATTAAAGATATACATACCAAAGATAATTAAACATTAAAAAGGTATGATTAACATGGTATTGAAAATGAAAAATTTGGTATTCGTTCACAGTTAATTTTCAGAAGCAATGAAAGATTTAATAACATTTACTCATGGCATACAATTAAAATATAATGTATTGCGTTCAGTTAAAGAAGAGATGCCAATCAACATAATTAATCCTCTTTTTTTTCTTGGGTTGTCGTTTAAATTTAATTTATGGATTATGTTAGTAGTAATAATGTGTTCTTGATAATAGTCTTATTGTTTTTAAATACTTTTCAGAAGCAATGATAGAACAATTTCATAATCTATGGTGACAACGTAGAATGGATTTATATAAACAAAAAGTCAATCATCTCACTGTCAGCAAGTATTATCTTTTTATAAAGAGCGTACTGCATAAGTTTGATGTAACTGAATAATCTGAATTCGACTGTTCCGAAGGAAAAATGATTGCAACATCAAAATTAAAAATATCCCACTCTTAGATATTTTGGCTATCGATTATTCCAGGTATACAATCACATATTTATAATCATTGTAAAATGTCGTCTATTAAATAAGATCTAAGAAACTACACATTTATAAACTGGCCATTGGTTGATATACATACTGTGAGTCGTCGCTCGGAACGGAACAATCTAGGTAAATTTTTTTTTGTTGCAATAATTCTCTTAGTTTATTTTGTTTATATACTTTGATATATACAAGAACTCACTTACTACCCTAAATATTATCACTAATAGAAGTGACTGCCGGAACAACGTTGTAAGTGACAAATTTTTCAAAATCGAAATTTCCATGGAACGTTTCTTGTAACATAATATATCGTTTTAATAATATTTTGGCAACGATTTATATATTTTGCAAGTATAAGCTTGCTTCCCGAGGAATAACGTTGTTAGTGTCGATACGATGTCCGAGCGCGACGGTTGTTTCTAGCCAATTACTATCTAAAAGGCTAAATTGTGGGCAAAAATGCAAAATTAACATTGACAAATGGAAATGTGTTGTTCGAAAAGTCAAACATGATAAAGGAGAGTTATACAAGTTCCGGAAATATCGAAAAACCGACATTATTGCCGCTAAATGAGGTGGGTGGAACGTTGTTTGTAATTTTATCTATGTGACATCCCATGATGAGTATTTTTTGTTTTAGGAAAAAATTTGTAAATGACAATATGGATGCTTTGCTGAGAAGGTTGATTTTTTCAACAAATTTCGACAAATTACTTACAATGAACAATCTCAATGCTTAAATAATTGTATGGAAATAAGAGAATCTATTTGGCGAAAAAAAAAGGAATCTGAATCTCGTCGGCATACCACAGCTACTTATAGTATCCAAGTAGGTATAGATAAAGGTATGCCAAAAAACTTTATGTGATACTTTGAAAGTTGCCAGTCGCAGAATTAAAATTTTAAGAGAAAAAATTAAAATGGAAGCTAACACAAAAGATTTGCATGGGCGTCATGAAAACAGCTCTCACACTATTCAAAACCATATCAAAAATTATGTAATAAAGCACATGGAATCATTTACCACACAAAAAAGTCATTACAGTCGTGAAAAGTCCAATAAGTGCTTTCCTCCAGACCTTATTGTGAAGAAGATGTATACACTACATAGAAAAAAATGTAACGTTTCAAAATTCTGTATCATTACGCACGTATACTGATATATTTCGAAGTAATTTCAACTTCCGTTTTAGACTGCTTAGATCAGATACGTGCAGATATTGTGATAAATTGTTCATATAACTGCAGTGTGCCATAACACCAGAAGAACGAAAAAATATTAAGACAAAGTGCTTTACATCACGTGAGAGCTGATTTGAAATATAAATCTCTTAATGCGGATAAAGAAACTGCCAGAGTCAATAGTAATTTGATTGTGTTGTGTACAAATAAGTTCTATTCTGCTCAAATTTGACACATTCAAATGTTTTTTGTATAATTACACAGTTCACAACATTGCTTCAAGTGACGCAACCATGGTTCTATGGCATGACACTATTGGAAATAGAGGATCAACTGAAATTTCATTGTGCTTTATGAAATATTGCCATAATCAATTTCAACCATTAATTCACGGTGAGGAAAGAATAGTTATTGTGTGGTTTGGTAGATGCGTTGGGAAAAATAATATCTAGAAAGTGGTTGCAATATTTCAGTTATTGATTCTTTCAAATTATTTCACACAGATATACCAAAAATTTCTTAGCAGTGGTCATAATTTCCTACCATGTGACAAGGATTTCGCTCTTATAGATATAGTAGAAAAGACTGCGAGAGTAAATGTACCAGGTGATTGGGTCGAAGTTATTATAAACTCAAGACCGAGTAACCCATTTAAAGTTCTCTTAATGAAATTAGAAGATTTCAAGGACTTCTCATGAAAATAACAAAGTTTGTTTAAAGATTACCAACGATTTATGGTGTTGACTCACCACAGATAATCCCACAGAAATGAGAGCACGAAAATCTCATAATGTAATTCAGTCATGGATAAACACATCTCTTACCAAGAAAAAGAAAGAACGAGGATGCTTTACCATTACATACCATTAATTAAAAATATTAATTGCTTAAAACCGATATACTTAACTCCATTGACGATAAACCCTTTTAAAGAAAAATATTTATTAGATATCTATGTGTCAATTTTTACCCAAGGAAAATCAGAAGTTTTATGAGGATTTATTATAATTAAAATAAATATTATTTCAATAACCATTTTTTTGCTGTTATATGTATATTTTTTTATTTTTGTGCCTTGTTTTGTTTTATTGTTACAAGTTATTATGTATTTCATATATTTTAACAAATATAACATATTTAAGGTCTATACTGTCTTTTATTTATTGTCATGTATTGCGCTCACTCCTCATACAAATGAAAGCAACAACATTGTATGTGTAGCATGGTCAACGTTGTTCCACTGAAGAGAGAATATTTTAACACAAAACTAAAAAAAATCCCTAATAAATTAAAAAATACCACAAAAACTGAAATGAAATGTTTAATTATTTGCTTAGCGCCTAAAATCCTATTAAAATATGTTTTTTTCGCTTCCTACAAAGTTATGAAAACTGCGTTTATAACTTTGTTCCGGCCGTCGCTTCAATTATTAAATTAATTTAAAAATTAAAATATTTACATCCTCGCCTAATTATTACGTCATTGTCAGTTCACTGTGTAAGTATTGTGTTTAGATTTTAATTACTGTACATATTTTTATTGTTTATAATTCTTTTTTAGAAGACATGGGCGAGCAATAAGATGACTATACAAAAATGGACCCAAACTTCTTCAGCTAAATAACCGCCTGCATCACAATCATTGTCACGCGATTATAGTGTAAGATAGTATCCCCAAATATCAATAGATAAAAAAATACGTTTTATAAACATTTATATGGTTTGATCGACAGAATAGTCAAATCTAACGGATATGTGAATTAAATTAGAAGCAATGATAATGTTGATGTATTGTAAAAAGAAAAACTCACTTTTTGGCCTCGGAAGCCTGGTGACGGGCACTCAAAATTTGAAGATTTCAACACGAAGATTGTTTTATGATAGCTTATATAGTTTAATCAATGCATTCTTCTAATCCTCACACACATTATGTATATATTTAATTTTCATAGTTATAACACGCCTAGTTAATTTGCAATGTGAATATTTATTTTTAGTAAATCGAACAACATGATAAAATAATGAAAATTATTTAAGACTGTTGCCAAGTTACTGTCGGCCATCTTATTTTATATTTGAATACTTATTTTTCATTGGTCGAAACAACAGAATTCATTACCGGAGGCTCGGAAATCGATCAAACAAACTCAATTTTTATTTTTATTATTATATTATTATTACTAAATATATTTCCTTTGTTTACGTGTATTATCATATACACCGTTCATATAAAGCAATACGATTTAGTGTAGTTTCATACGTGCCGGATGAATTCACCCGGCACCGGATCGGCGCCGTTTACAAACCTTTCACACGTGGCCGGTCTCTGGCCGGTTTCTGGCCGGTTTCTTCCCAACCCGACCTATATCCCGTCAACTGATGCCAGTCATTTAGGATTAACGGCTTCACATTAGTCCTTCCACACATTTCGCGTTAGGATTTTATTTTTGTATGTATTCTACTAAGATAATTAAAAGAGATTCTATTAATATAATTAAAATTTCGAGGTCTATTTAAACATGAGAAATATATTTAATAATTTTATTACAAGATACCACAATCACTGTCAAAGGCCTGGTTCCCGGCGCCGGACAGTTGTAGTAAGCGCGGCCAGCGACAACCAGGCAGTCAACGTTGAGCCGGCGCCGGATGGATTCGTCCGGCACGTCTTAAATGGTAAGTACTAGCCCATACAATATCATCCCCACTACACGGCGCCGGCCCAGTGCCGGGCAAATCCATCCGGCACGTGTGAAACTACACTTACAGAGTAGAAAATTGAACATTAAGATACATTTTGTTGCAAAAATAATTACAATATGCTTTTAAACTTCTAACATAAAGAAAATTATAATTCTAGCTATTTTAAAAACAAATATAATTGTCAAGTTTTAATTTATGAACTTGGTTTAGAAACGTTTTATTCGTTATCAATGGCTCTTCTGATACTGAATTTGTAGCATCAATTTAGTCATGTCTGGTTAATACTTAGTCACCTTAAGACGAATACATGTGTCTGAATTTTCAGTATGTAGTTAAGTTGCTCCTGTTCTTATTTAAAATAAATTTCATGTGTGAAAATATTTACTCACTTTTATAAGTCGAACTGAATGAGAACAAAATGGCAAAACGAATTTTTTTCAAAGAGGAAAATAATTGAGAAATTCCCTGGTTCTGCTCACTTGGTATTATAAAATGGGTCGCTTGATGGACCATAGGTTGCCGACGCCTGATCTAGATGGTATTCAGACATTGTTACAATCACACGGCGAATCGTTAATTAACGAAGAGCTGTATGAAATGGACTGTCATACGTGCCTAGAAAATGACGTCTCTGAACCTGTCCCGTGCAAAAGTTAAGTGTTAAAACTGAAAAGGCCCTTTCTTTTCACAATCAATGCATGGAGTTGTTGAAGAGAACGACGAGTGCTGTAAAACGTGGCTGTAATCATTATGGTGTAATGTATTATTTGACAGTTATCGGCACAATTTTGCACAATAAACGTAATAGTGGCAAAACAAGGGAATCAGGATTCCTTTTTGCAACGCGGAACAAAATGAAAGAATTATTTAATGTATGCCTATTATTGTTATTAATAATGTTTATTTTATTAATAAAGTGTTTTTTCGAATTTTGCAATGTTTTTTTAAATCCCCCGTTGATCGCAAAATTTCGCTTATCGTGACCATGTTTTTAGCCCCCGCTATGAAAGTGTGTCCGTCACGCCAGTGTTACCATAGTACCGCTAAGTTTTGGCCACAATATAACCTAAATATAAATATATATAAATGGCAGTCTCCTCCCCTAGCAATTTATAATTGCGAAATTCAACTAGGAAAAGAGAAGGGGGGGCCTTAGCGTTGCTGCTCTACACACTTTGTTTGGAAAGAAAAAGAAAATAGAAAAATAATTAAATGCTGGCGGCTCAAAGGTAACAAAGTCGTGACGTATGGTGCGTCGAAAAGCGACGACAGGTGACAGGAGAAGGTGACGCGGATCTTGATTATCCGATGTCACCTTGGCGTGCGCGGGCTCAATTAACGTGTCGGCCATTTTGAACTGACTCCATGAATAATCAGGTATCACTTCGGGTTCATCAGTTTGGCATCGGGAGGTGACGGGTGGCAATTAGACATAGATTGAGCTGCTGCAGTAGTATTTTTTATTGAGATAAAGAAGTTACAAGAATATACAAGTGAGTAGACGGAGCGCGAGGCTGGCACCGGGCATGCCAGCCTGCCGAAGTCGCCAAGAGAACCAGAGTGCCGCAAAGTTTTGGCAACAGTAAAACCTACATATATTTGATATATATATTTCATCGCAATAATTAAAAATTAGCTTAAACTAATTTTTTGGGTTAAAAAATAATTGTGTCTTATATGATGATAATGTATTAGGCGCTGAAAAATCTAGGGCTGGCCCTGCATGTAAATACGTATATAATAGATGATAAAATTCTGACGTTTAAGGAGGAAATTTGTTGCAGATGTTACAACAAATTAATTCCTTCTACTATGATTTTGCAAAGAGTGTGCTCTTGATACATTGCAGTAATTTGTCACATAACACTTTTGTTATGGCTATTTCGTAAATGTCATTTTATATTAGCTTATCTGTTTTTTTTTGTTATTATTGCAATTAATTCTTTGATAAGCTTTGCTAGTAGGTGAACTTGAGTTTCCTTCAATATATGCTAAGACAAGCTTTGATACAAAAGTGGATTTTACTTATTTTTATTTATTGAATTTCAAAAGATACATTTCGAAGTCTAGTGTCATTTAATTCCTTCATTATAAATATGATAATAAAAGGCCAGAATATTATAGAGCGCCCCTCGTTCCGTCCGTTACCAACAAGTCATGTTGCACCAGTTTTCGAGATTACCATACATTTAAAAAAAGTTTGCTTCACGCAAATTGGGCGTTAATGCGGTATTTAATGAGTTGTGCTCGCAACAGTTGTTCTAGTTATTTGTGCTTAACTGTTTTTCGGTCGAGTAAAAGCAGTAATCGAATTAAGTCGTTTAGCAGACGAGGTGTAAATTTGTGACCGTTGTTATTTCACACATCTTCTTGTTACCATAACTAAAATAACTGGAACACAACTTCTCGATCAGCCGAGTTGACAGTTGTATTTTTACCATGAAGCCATTAGCCACGATCACGGTGCTGTTGCTAACACTGGGCGGCTTTGAAACTGCACAATATTTGGAAACTGCTCATTACAATGAGAGTCAAATTGGATTGGGGAGGAGCGGAAGATGTGAGTGTTTTTCTTTTGATTCAATATGACTTAGCTTGAACATTCTTTGACAAGCAAAGCTTAAGAATTTTATCTCAATGATCATCGTTAGTTGTACAAGCTTAACTAACAACAAACTTTTGGCGATCGCTTGCGAATTGTAATATATTTTTAAATTATATTTTTTAAAGCAGTATACAAGATATCTTAAAAATCTAATCGATTTTACTATTTACATATTGATATACAATAGTACATTTTTATTTATATCAAAAAAGCTCCATGCAAGTTTATGTTTATAGATTGATTATTAGATGTTCATAGAATAGTCATTATTTTAGACAAAATAGCCAGCACTAAAATAAAGTTAAATTTCTGAGAGTATAAAGTAAAAATAAGATCTTATATACCATACATAATATATATGATTATTTGCTTTGTAAATTTGTAAGATAAATAAATATGATATAAGCATAATATTGAAGAAAACACTAATCTCTCTAAATATGGTTTTATACTAGACACTTAAGTTGCTGAATCTAATACCAATATTACACGTAAAGAAAGAAATGTTAAATACAGAAATTGATTTTTTTAACAATCATAACTAAACGTTATTTTGAATAATTAACATAATTAGATAGACACTGATTTTTAAAAATATGAAATAATGAAAGTCAACATATTTACAGAGATAAATTTTGAAATTTATTATGTAAATAGTTAAATTTTTGTAAACATATGAATAGCTTTTGTAGCGAACAAATAAATTAGTTTAAATTTATGTAATTTTAGTGTAGTATTGTAACTGTAAAGATGAAGCTATGCATTACTTAATTGCTATATTGCAGCGGCGAATGTATTATCGTTTAATGTATTATAAAATCCTAATTGAAAAAAATGCTGTAATTAATCCATTGAATTTGTTTTCAGTTTTTCCTCTTTTCACTATTATTCGGTTCCAAAACAACTTATGTTTGGGAACAGGTAATTTCAATGGGACTTGCTTCACAAAAAGGGAATGCACAAACTTGGGCGGACTGTCCACTGGATCCTGCGCATCAAAAAGAGGAGTGTGCTGTGTTGGTAATATATATGTTGCCGATTAGGTAATATATGGATTTAAAACACAGTTATAAAATTGTGTCGTTTATAGTTCAAAAATCATGCGGATCCACTTCAAACGTGAACAATACATATTTCGCAAGTTTTGGTTATCCATCTTCGTTCAATGGCGGAACTACGTGCTCGATAGCGGTACAGAGATGCAATGCAGATATTTGCCAGGTACGACGATTTTTATTATGTGTAGTCTGAAATCGCATACTTTGATTAAGGCATTATTTCGTTCATGAGTTCTTGAGTATAATGACGCATCCAAGTGGCATCCAATTTTGTTCAATTTTTTCGTTCCTATTAATTCATTTTGATATACTATCTGCAGATCATAAGGCAATGCAGGGTGCCCCCTGCACAAAAAAAATGCATAGTAAAATACATTCACAATATACAATATTGGCTAGACCACAACGCGTTCACCAACTGCGAGTATCTGGATCAGAACAGATCAGTACCATCCGACAGATGATTTAGAGCTCGGATAGCTGTGCTTATTGGGGATTGACCAATGCTCTTGTTCTTGTACTTCTCCTTAAGTCCATCTTCCGTCTTCAGCATAGATAATGAAGCTGGGAGACTATCAAATCTAATCGTGACCGGGAACAACAAAGATTTTGTAGCTAGGATTTTGATGACTGATTTGCACTACGTTTATCATACATATTCATTGTCTCTATGATGACCATGGTGTATCACGTCAAGTTTTGATGTTAGTCAAATTATTATTTGTATGGAACCGGAGTTTAAACATGTACCGGTGATTGGTACCTAAGAATGTTTTTGTCTATGTGTTTAATGCAAGTTGCGATAATATGGTAATATTACTAATTTATATTAAAAACGATCACAGATGTATAAAAACAAACATCAGTTAAAAGCAAAATTAAAAATGCTTCTTAGTATATTTCCTTCTCCTATATTCTACTTCGTCAGTTTCTCTTTGCAGAACCAGCAGTATTCTGCCATCATACTAGCATTACATTTCCTTTGAAAACGGTTTTATATAATACCCATATTTTGATGGAATCTCTCACCCGATTCGTCATTTACTACTCCTTGATTTTTCGGAAAAAATTCAAGATGTAAATGGAGAAAATTAATTTTAAGTAACACTCATGAACCCATTTTCTGGTTATTCGAATTACTTGCTCAGATGGACGTTTATATCGAACTGAACCACGATTTTTGAAATAAATTTGCACAATTTGCAAGCGTTGTTCTGGCGTAAGTCTATTCATGGTGAAATGGCAAACCGAACTGAGCACAAATCAGCTGTCAGCTGTCAAATTGGCTGTGGCTGGAAAAAGTGTTACCAATTCGAAAAACAAATATCTAAAAATCATCTTTAACTGAAAAATCTGACGTGACGAATATTATCTTAATTTTACTTTTATTTCATTGTCATTTACTTTATTTACCTAAAAAACTAACTGGATCATCAGATGAAAACAGACCATTCTAACGGTTTTCAGCTGCGCATTGATTTTCTGGATTTCACACTAGCACAACCTAACGGCGATGGAGTTTGCATAAACGATTTTATCACAGTGACTGGTGGTTCATCTCAAGTGCCCAGGATTTGCGGAGATAATTCAGGCCAACATGTTTATGTGACTTTTAACGGGAACGCCAATATAATTATCACGGTGACGACGAGTGCTGCTCTCTCATTCAACAGAAGATGGAACCTGCAGTTGACCCAGCTGGCATGCTCCTGTCCTACTCTAGGTAAAGACTATTTTTAAACGAGAAACTGATTTGCAGAATAATAATATGAAGATAGCAACTTTTTATTATGTCAATGTTTTTTAAAATTTAATTTTCAGCACCCAGTGGTTGTCTTCAATATTACACAGGCTCCTCAGGCACAATTAGAAGTTTCAACTACGGTGTTTTACCAAACACGGCGTTGTCTACCCAAGGACTAACGGGGACCAGGGAGATGATCAATTTGAACTATGGAGTGTGTGTGAGAGTAGAGGCGGGATACTGCAGCATCACTTGGGCTCAAACAGCAGACCAATTTTCTTTCACTGTGACGGGTGACGTCGAGGGTTTGGGAGCTGTGGTAGGAACTGCTGCCGGCTCTGTCACTGGTGTAAATTGCGTGTCTGATTTTGTAATCATTCCGCATCCTCAAAACGCTGCTGGTGTTAATTTGCCCTTCGACAGGTTTTGTGGCGTTGGATTCGCTCCAACAACGAGTAAGTTACTTTAAAATAACATTTGAAGATGTTTCATGGCGAACAGCAATATACACATTTAATTGATTTTTTTATTACTTACAGCCTTTTCCAAGCCTTTTGTTCTGACAGTGATCACCAATGGAAACGAGCTTCCACTTCCACCAGATGGTGCCAATAGAGGGTTCACGCTAACGTATACTCAAAATCTATGTTTACCTGTTTAGTACTGCGGAACTTCTTTGCTCAAGAATGTACTATATTTCAATAACATAATTTAGCGACACAATATTTGAACGCGCAGCGCAATTTTTATTATTATTTATAATACTGATAGTTTTATAAAAAAAATATAGAGAATTACATTGAACAAACTTTAAAAAAGTAAAATATTTTTTCAACCAAAGAATCAGTATTATAAGCTAAATATTATTATTATATAATTTAATCCAAATTTGATGCTAGCAAAGTCTTGAATTTGTATTAAGCTATATTACAAGAATTTATCTAATATTTATTAATAGTAGTACACATTATAAGTATAACTTTAATTAATATGAATGTATCCTATGTACTATAAAACATTCTTAAATTACATATTAAAAATGTATTTTGATATTTGCAAAAAATATATATACCAATTCAAAGTTCTGTATATTATAATATCTTAATATATCGGCTTTTGATATAATATTTATTTATTTATTAATTATTATTCTATAAATATTTTCAAATACACTTACAATTATTATATTCACTATTTATTATAAATAAAATATATTTCATTAAATTTTTAAATCCTTTATTTTGTATATTCGACCTTAGATAAATTATCAACTCTTAATGATATAGTATAATACATTTTCTAAAATAAAATAATATTTATAGGTGTTTTATCACATAGATAACATAAAAATAAATAAGTAAACGAAAAAAATATATTTATAATATACAATTTAAATTTTAATATTTTATATAAACTCAACCAAAAATTTTCTCACGAACATTAAGAAACATAAACAACATAATTTATCGAGGAATGAATACATACACTTTTTTCCATTTTAGTTACATTTACGGCAATAATATATTAATAATTGGGAGATATTACTGAATTCACTAATTACTTTATGATATTTATATAAAATTTGATAAGAGCTTACAATTATTTTTCTGTAGGTTCTAAAAACAAATCTTACAATATATGTGAATTAAAATTTTTTTAGATGATTGTCACATCATACAATTAAAAATTTGATATTACTGAATGTACTATTGCACAGGATTACAATTATTACATTAATGATTTGTTTATTCTTATTGATTTTATATAATAATTTAACGGCCAGTCATAATGTTGTAAGTAACAAGTTTTACTCAATAGATTGTGAAAATCAAATTACATTGTTTCATGTAATTTAGGCGATTTGTTTTAATTTACTATTATTACAGTGTTACAAGCAACATTATAGCGGCCATTTTAATTGCTTATATACAATGATAATATTATATAAGGAACATGTTTGCGAATGCTTATTAATTATAGACGCGCTTGGAAAAAACTGAGAAAATTGAAGGTAAATAAACTCATATAGATTTTTTAAATTATTAAAAGCTTTGGTATAATAATTTTCTCTATACTAATAATTTAGTGAAAGGAAAACCCACATATTTTCTAATACGGATATTTTTAGTATTAGCCAAAGATGTCATTAAAAATATATTTTTATTATTGCTGAAAGCTTATTGTAGATTTCAAAATATAATCCATTTATTGAATAAAGAAAAATTTTCTCAGTTTTTGTCCTTCGCTCTCAAAAATTATATTTAAGATGCAGTTTTAAATGTTGTTTTTTTAATAATCAACATTATATTAAATTTAATGTTCTGATTGGTATAGTATTACTTTTTGTATAGGCCTTGTAATAGCAGCAACAAAATTTAATTTTAAAATGCTGCATTGATATGTTATATTTTCATTTTAAGCGACAAATAAAAAATGTTGAATATAATAATATTTGATATATTTTAATATGCGTTTAATTATAATTAATAGTTAACATAATATTTTATTGTAAAGAGTGAGGTATGAATATTGCTACAAAAATATCAATAACGAAGCAAATGTACATTTTTTCACCAAAATTATTTTTGAAGTACGATTTTGATAAGGAATGATACAAAGTACTTATTGAATAAATTAAATTAGTTAAAGACACTTAATTAAAAGTATGTATTATAAATAAAATTTCAGAAAAAAATTAATATTTTAGCAAAAAAATATTTGTTGTACTGATTTTAATTTAAAAAGTTTGACTTTTTCTATTTAAAAATAATAAATATTCTAGAGACAACTAATGGTATTAAATATAGACTATAAATAGTATATTGTCATACATCATAGTCTATCTTCGCAATTATAAGAATGTATCATTATAAAACAATGATTACTAAAAATTACGATGTATTGGAATTTTGTTAATGAAATCTTTGAGATCAGTGTATAATTTAATATAAATATAAACCTATTGCTTTGCAGTGCAGATATTCATATTTATTCATAACAATATTTGTGCCTCAAACTTTATCTGTAAATGTTACGTAAGTATCTTTAAAGATTTGTAACGTAACTGTTAAACGATGATACGACAAGATAGCACTGGGGTGATGATATATTTTTAATTTATTGACAATAATTTAATAAAAAAAAGGAAAATTACTGCTGAAGTACTGACTTTTGTAATACAATTTTTATACTTCGCTCTGCATGCAGTGTATGGAGGAGTCTTCGGACAGTTCATCCATTGAAGAATCTGTAAAAATATCGAGTGGTTTAAACATCATTATTTTAAAGATCGATTTTTTTATTTATTTTTTATTACCTAGGGGAGTGAATTGCGGTTTGTTTTGGAAAGAATAAGTTAAGTGAAGATTAATATGCCGTCCGAAACCGACAGCTTCTCCCTCGCGTGACATCACTGCGAAAGAATAATAGCATCTTAAATACGGAGATTAATTATAATCTATGAAACGTCATAAAAAGAAGTGGCGCATTTGTGCAATTTTTCGCGCGATAATCGCCGGCAGTATACGATTGATGATACGATAGATACTCACTTTGTCCTCCTTTGCCCTTTCCCGTGTGCTGGTGTTTCTTCTGCCTCGCTCTCGAGTTTTGGAACCATACTTGAGTGACTCTCTTGCTCAGGCCCGTCACCTGGGCGATCCTCTCCAAGTCCTGCCCGTCAGGATTCGAATCCAGCTGGAAATTGGACTGCAGCACTTGTAGCTGCTCCTCCGTAAAGGTAGTCCTCACCCTCTTCGCTTTGTTCTTGTGATATCCTTCTGGATCGCAACCATCTACACAATTAGTTTTGACCTAGATTAAGCCATGCCAGAGTGCCAGAAACGAATAAAACAGCATCCCCAAATCCACAATATCATATTCATAGAAAAACTTAAGGCTGATTTACACGATGCCGAGGCTGCCAGTCACTGGATGCCAGCGACTAGTACCGTGTAAACGCTTAACGCCAGTCACTGGAAAAGCCAATGCGCCACTGGCACGCCAACAGAACAAATATTTTTGTTTTACTGGCACGCCAGATCCCCCTTCAACGCATGGAGAGTGGCGCAATAATTGTTTCAGTTGCTGGCGCCAGTGGACTGGAATGTCAGTGACCCGCCAGTCAACTTCAAACTGGCATGCCAGCAACTGGCAGCATGTAAATTAGCCCTTAGGATATACTGTTGTGTGTTATGTACGGCGCTAATTGAGGGGTACAGAACCAAAGACAGTATGTATTATAAATGCATTTTATTTTATATTGCCTTGTAATACATACAGAACATTCTAGAGTTTTGATGATCATCGTCTTTGTTATTGTGCCCCTCATTTGATCATACAATACTGTCAAAACGATTATTTGATTTGTAGTTGCTTTGATGAATGTGATAACAGTTGACAGTGTCGCATTCGGTAGCGGTGCCGTATGAGAACACACATTGAAAAGTTTGAATGGTCACCATCAGAAGAAGCACTGCCACCGTCGAGGGTGTCCAGATAGTGCGGCTTGCAGAGGACTCTGTCGTCGTGGAGGGCAAACTGCTCTCCAGTTGATAGTTGGCGACCGCAGGCATCGCAAGCGAAGCAGGCCAGGTGGTAAACTTGAGACCGAGCTCTTCGCACCCAATCCGATGAAGAGATTCCGCGACAGCATTTGGAGCACTTAGCACCGAAGCTTCTGAAATAAACGCATAAATGTGTCTAAAATGTACACGTAGATATAAATAATTAGCAGCGAAAAGAAAGTATTCATTTTTGCACGTTATGATATTATTATTGTAATATTGATTTCAGACAAAAATATTGATTAATTTAATCTTCTGAATGTACATAATGTGGCGATTTTATTTCTGAAGATTCTGAAGAGGAACACGAATTAATTTAAGCGAAGCTTACAGCCGTTCAAAATAAAGGAAATATTATTGTTAGAGTACGCTCGGGATAAGGATGCCGGTTTGTTATTGTGTGCGTGTACATGTATATGAGAGGGAGAAGCGATGTAGCGTGTACTTCGTTGTCTCGCTTTCTCTTTTAAGGACAGTCGCTGATTCGTCAACGCTGTATTCGTCATTAAAGTGCAGTGTGGCACAGAAGTTCGATCTTCTCTAGTGATTTATTTTAAATAATTTTGTGTTGATATTGGTTTAAAACCCAGATATGCCCACTGTCCCATGGGTAGGTCACTAAACTCGTGCCACTGTTTTTTATTTATAAATGAAATTTTAAGAGAACAAAATTTCTTAATTGATATCAAGGCTTCAAATATACACTGTAAGTTATTCGTTCTCTTACCCGTGGATTAAAATATTTTAATTATTTTTCCATTAATCCGTACGTTGTTGGTTTTGTACACTATTATCTGTAAGGCTTAAAAAAGTTATTATTCTTATCGTTGCGCCAATGATAATTTTTTAATTTATTCAATGGATTCTAATGATTTAATAGAGTCGTCGAGCCATTAAACAATCTGCGAATTTTTATTTTCCCCATTTTATATCTTTTTGCTTTTGAAGAGTAGCTAAAGACTTCATTATTTTTTTGACTAATGAAAGATTTTGAATTTTGCAAATATTTAATTAATGACATCAATGTCTGGTTTCTTAGATTATATAATATATTTTTAATTGTCCGTTGAAATTTCCAACTTAGCTCAGATGTATGTATGTTAAATAAACATATATTTTCTTTTAAAATAAAAAAAATAAATATTCTGAGCGAAATTGTTTTGAGCCACACAGTTCACGCGCACAATAACAAACCGGAATCCTTATCCCGAGCGTACTCTACCTAGATATTAAATCTAGTCCCTTTGTCGGGAAAGTAAATCAAATATAACAAGCAAATTATTTATCTATTAGTATAAATCTATAAAAAAATCAGTAATTTCGTACACTTCCACGGTTTGCGATTCATATTTAATACTTAAACTAGATAATCAGATAAGAGACATATCTAAGCACAATTGTAATTGTCGCACTCATTAAGGTAGCACTATCATCGGCGTTTGTATTATATATATACCAGGACATCATAAGCTAGCGGAGCAAACTGTGCATTGACGCACCAATCGCAATTGATGCGTCCGTGAAGATGTCAAATATGATATTATTTAGTTATTATTGAAATACCTCCTCGACCATTATGACGCCCTAATCTATTCGCGCTCAAAATGCTCTATGATTGCTCTATTTGAATGCAAATAGCAATAATAATTGCTATTTGATTCATAGATTGCATTTTTTTATTTATCAAAACGTACCTATTGCTAGACAAATTTGTTTATACTATTTGAAAGTACATAATAATAGATTCACTAAAAGCAATCATAGAGCATTCGCGCTAAATACAATAGGTATTCATAATACTTAAGGAGGTATTTAATATAAAATTTATAAAATATTACACTTGCACATCTTCACGAACGCATTGGTTGCGATTGACCTTCGTGAACATTATGATGTCTTGCTATACAATTAGAACATATCGTTAAAAATTCTGCGTGAGTAGGTCATGAGCACCTCGGCCAGTTGCGGCGCTACGACACAACTCGGAAACCCACAGGCCTACAATCGCAGATTTATATATCCAGTTTGGCATCTCGGATTACTTTTTGTATGGTAATACTAAACAGATTGCACGCTAGAACATCGCCCTGTCGTAGGCTCTTACGTGTTCGCAAAGGTTTTGATAGATCCCTTTGTACTCTAACTTGGCATTTGAAACTTCTCATTGTGAGTTTTACCAAGGAGATTAGTTTTTTTGGTACACTCTACTGTGTACTCTTTAGATTATTCCACGCGTAAAAAATCGCGACAAAAAAAAACTACAAATTCTAAAATAGAGTACGCTCGGGATAAGGATGCCGGTTTGTTATTGTGTGCGTGTACATGTATATGAGAGGGAGAAGCGATGTAGCGTGTACTTCGTTGTCTCGCTTTCTCTTTTAAGGACAGTCGCTGATTCGTCAACGCTGTATTCGTCATTAAAGTGCAGTGTGGCACAGAAGTTCGATCTTCTCTAGTGATTTATTTTAAATAATTTTGTGTTGATATTGGTTTAAAACCCAGATATGCCCACTGTCCCATGGGTAGGTCACTAAACTCGTGCCACTGTTTTTTATTTATAAATGAAATTTTAAGAGAACAAAATGTCTTGTCACTGAGTTAATTGATATCAAGGCTACAAATATACACTGTAAGTTATTCGTTCTTTTACCTGTGGATTAAAATATTTTAATTATTTTTCCATTAATCCGTACGTTGTTGGTTTTTTTACACTATTCTCTGTAAGGCTTAAAAAAGTTATTATTCTTATCGTTGTGCCAATGATAACTTTTTAATTTATTCAATGGATTCTAATGATTTAATAGAGTCGTCGAGCCATTAAACAATCTGCGAATAATTTCTTTCCCCATTTTATATCTTTTTGCTTTTGAAGAATAGCTAAAGACTTCATTAGTTTTTGACTAGTGAAAGATTTTGAACTTTGCAAATATTTAATTAATGACATCAATGTCTGGTTTCTACGATTATATAATATATTTTTTAATGTCCGTTGAAATTTCCAACTTAGCTCAGATGTATGTATGTTAAATAAACATATATTTTCTTTTAAAATAAAAATAATAAATATTCTGAGCGAAATTGTTTTGGGCCACACAGTCCACGCACACAATAACAAACCAGAATCCTTATCCCGAGCGTACTCTATATGAAAGCTTATTTCAAGAAATTTTCATAAATTTATCATACCATAACCCGAAACTTGTTTATAAAAAGTATATATTATTACTTTTAAGGTAACTCATTGTGTAAAAATTTCAAATAATTCAGATTAGTGCAAAGTTTTTTTGCTTCATTAAAATTATTTTTTTGCCAAAATGTACATAAAGAGTTTTAGCTTTAAACCAAAAGCAAATGTTAGAACACATTTATGGCACAAAAATTTAGTTTACTTGTTGATTCTACATAATTTTGAGGAGCAAAGTATTGATTTATTTATTACAAATTTTCCATTGCAACATGACCATGGGTTTCAATATCTTTCCTGCGGCACTACCGGTATTATAAAATTAAATACCGGTAGTACCGACATTTTTTTTAAATCAGTACATTTAATTTGTTAAAAACGATATCTCCATATCTTAGAAATACTACTATATATATTATTTAAGTAATATATATATATATAGTATCTTACAGATACGATAAAAATTGAAAAGCACTATTGTATGTGTGTAATAACTAATATAAAATACTTAGATAATATATAAAATACCTCTCATATAAAGCATTAATCAGAGTCTTAATACTAATGTGATTTTATATAATTTAAATTAAATATTAAAATATCGCAATATATATAATATATAAATATGAGTTTTTCATCACAGAAACTCAAAACTGATTTTTATTTTATGTATTGTTTTGTATGTATGTATACATATACATATGTATATACGAAATAATATACCCATTGAAATCTGTATAATTAAAATTCTGTTTGCGATTGCATATCTTATACCTCTAACAAAAGGATAATTCGCGAAAAAGGAGTAACGGCAAATGCGATCTCCGTGTCGTATGTAAATTTGGACCCTTTAATTAATCAGCTCAGTGTGTTGTATAATAAGTATGTGTGTGAGTCTGTGTGGTTATTTGAATTGATTGATATATTTTAGTTGTATACTTGTGAATCTGAAATAATTGGATATATTGATTTATATTAACTCGTGTACTTTTGAGCTTATGAAAAATCTAAAAATAATTTTTACGCTAAAAAATATTTTCGTAGGTAATATATAAAAACTCATGATGAAAATTGCAAAGGTTGCTTTATCGGCGCTCAAGAAGGCAAAAAAACAGCTATGGGAAAGGGTCGGGACCCTAGTCCTATAATTAAGATAACCTAATTGGAGCTCAACAGCGAGTTCGTTATTTGTGCGACAGCCACCCTCGAATGTTCTGCTCCGGCGGAATAACTAAATTTGCACTGATACGTGAAGCGCATGCCCATTGATTCTAAATATTGATCGCTTTGCCAATCTGTATAAAACTGTTTTTATTTCTTTGTAAAAAAATATTGATTAATATGCTTTATTGTATTCTACTTATTATGATCGAATTACATTATTTAAATTCTAATATCAGCTATGATTAAGTTGTCTAATTATCGCGCGTATTATGTGCACGCACATATTTGGTTGCACAGCTACAATGCTCTGCTGGGGGCGGAATAACAAACAGGTGAGCTCCCGATATAAAAAAGTCCAAACGTCGCACATTCTGGGCGGGCATTGGCCGCGACCATACAATCGCCACGATGACTTGCAACAGTTTGATTTCTTCTGTCGTTTATTTTGTTTGTATGTTGTGGGTTCATCATATATCATCGCACGGGAAAAATCCCAGTAAGACTTATGACATGTCGGGAGGAATCTCCGGTTGACGTGTCGGAGAGAGACAGGGAGAGCTGTGTTATATGTTGTGCACGATACTGATTTCTTTTCAGGGTTATCATAAATAAATAGCAAGATAAACACCATAATTTGAAATGAAGCATTATATTAATGTGCAATTTAATATTATTAGCAGAAATAAATTTTGGGTATCAATTAAACAACTTTTTATTTATTTTTAATTCATTGTTGATGTTTTTATATTATGTTAAAAAGCTTTTGACGAAATTTACAGACGTGAAAATCAAAATATTAAATCTTAAGCCACGTTGACAAATCCAGTCGGCATTTTAACCCATTACTTGCCATGATCCCCATTTGGGGTACCCGACTTTTAATGTTATTCGTTATTATTTCTTATTAGATTGGCAACATATTACAGGAAATCATTTACGTTTATATTGAAATTTAATATTTCATGTCCTTAATTTATATACTTTAAATTTTAAATTTTGTGGAGCGCCTTGAATTACTAATGTTATTACAGCAAACAAATCGCATAATTGATCCCGTAAAGCGATATTGGATGTAGAAAATTAATATTGAAAACTTTAGTAAAGATAAGGTAGATCTTAAGAAAATATGGAGTGTATAAAAATCGCAACTGAATATAAAATCATTATCTGTTGTACAATATTTTCGATTTAACGTTTATAATAAATGGAGTTGGACGTCGATTTAAAAAAGTTTTATGTAAATTTAATAGATTGGATCAAGATAATGTAGTTTTTAAGGCAAAATTATTGTTAGAGAAACATGAAAATGTCATTTGAAGTGACGAAATTGTATTTAAAATACAATTTTAAACTGAAAGTCTTGTTAATGGTGTTGTTATTACAATTAACTTCGGCATTGCGCATAAAATCTGCGTATAGAGCAACTGCCTTTAGTTTAGCGCGCATATACTGTAAAGTTGATTATAACATATTATTATCAAACGATAAAGTTACATACTTATTACAATATGTAATAAAATATTTATGTATTTAAAACGGGATAAAAAAATTACCAGTCGGTGGAAAAGTTAACGATGCATAGTAAATGAAACCTGATGATAAAATGTAGGGATTTTTTGTTCGTATTTTGGCATGGAAAGTTTGTGTTCATTAAATTATAAGATTGTTTTATATTGTTTCCAGGTACACATTTCATAACATAAAAGGCGGCGAGAGTAAAACTTCATGCGTTTCTTCATTGACGAGCAAAGGTTTATATTTTATTCTCGAACGTTAAATAAATCCATTCTTTAAAATTAGGCACGTCTTATTTATGCGTATTTGTTATTTTTACGAGCAGTGTGTTTTTTATATTTCTTAAAGAATATTCTTAATTAAGCTTCATCGTCAAATTGGGTTCTACTCTTTGTTGCAAAAATATTGGCATACAGTGTTATGAAATATGCATCTTTGAGTCTACAAATGTTTTTGAAAGTTAATTTGAGTAAACAGCAAACAATTTTTATTTCGGGGGTACTATAGGTTAAAATAATTAGTTAATAATATTTATATATAAATATAAAGCACCAGATGAAGAATTATTTAAAATAAAAAATACTGCAGTTTTATAAGCAACTGTGATTTTTGCTTTTTCTTAGGTTTGTTTATAAAATCTCTAAGAGCTGTTTATTCAAGAAAATTGTCTGCATTTACCGCTTTTAAGTAGAACAAATATTTAAATATGTTTGAGATTATATGCAAAATTTAAAGCTATATATAGATTATGATGACTAGATTGATCGTGTCATATGCGAATAGCAAATATACTTCCACGCGAATATTTAACGCTTTTAAGTTTTGTGTGAGAGAAGAATTAAAAAGATAATTAGGAATTGTTTTAAATCGACTGAAGATATTAAAGCTAATAAATAAATTAATTACGGTAATGAATTTATTTACTACTATTTTCGCAATATAAATTAATATGGGCCACTAAAATATTTTTTTATAAATGTCAGATGAATTAAAAATTCTGAAAAAAAAAATTTTTAGATGTAATTTAGATTATAATTTCGATAGTTAAATCAGTACAAGATAACTGACAAGGTTTTCATTTGAAAGGTGTTACTTTTATGAAATATACAATGCCTTTCTAAACTACATACGCGATATGTAATTAAAAGTAAATAAATATTATACAACTGGCATATAATCAAATTACAAAGGTGAGAAGCGATACATATGCTAATTATTTTTTAGCGATCGTAAATCGATTACGTTTTCTGGTAATACTATAATATGTTAAATGATTCAGGTCTTACGCCTAGCAATCTAAAAACGCAGCTATCGCGCCAGCTATGTAGTATAGAATGTTTTTGTGACGGTGAATACTCACTTGGCGTAGTCCTGCTTGCAGTACACTTGGTGGTCTCTGATGAAACACGAGGGCTGTCGGTCCAGTTGTAGGGCGCATACGCAGCATCGCAGACACGCTGCATGCCAAGTGCGTCCAGAAACTTCTAGCAGGAACCGGTCGGCGATCTGCTCCCCACAAGCAGCGCACGACCGGTGCTCTCTCTGAAAATATGACGTTGAAATATTATTTTAAAATTATAAAACTTGGTTTATTAGATATATAGTTGTAGTCTACAGCTTTGTATCTTATAAAGCAGTGGTAAATTTTCTATCTTTAAATTAGTAGAGCTTTTTTCAAACAACTACCGGAGGAAAGAAAGAGAACATTTGGGCTGAACACAGTTGTTCATTATATTTCTTACACAATTTTGTCCTTGAAGATTTTTTAAAACAATATTTAATTTCTACTGCAATGTTAGGGTGCAAAAGTAAAATGAAAAATTACTCTTAAGAATGTTTTTTTTACCGTCATTATCTCACAAAAATTAATTAACAAAATAAAAATTTTCAACTGCATATTAAGTAGCAAAACATCTGCAAGAACTGCAGGTTGTTTTCTTTATTCTACAAATGCATGTATTAAAATGGTTAATTATACAAGTTAAAAATAAGGAAAAATGAGGTTAAAGAAATGGTTTAATCCAATATTAAAATTGCATTGATAATTAATATGGTAGTATATGTTTGATGCTGGATCGAATGTGTTATAATCTAATAAATTTGTTTTTTGGACTTATATATCTTAAAAAAGTAATGATAAAAGGAGTATTTTATTCTTTACTCTAATGTTTTCACTCTTATGGGATGATATATTTGTTTTCTATGGTGTGCAATGGCACTGCTGTGATGTTAGGGTGTAAAAGTGAAGTTAAAAAATTGCTGTCAGAACGTTTTCCGTCTATTATATTATAGTTTCACATTTTGCTAATCACAGATTAGACTTATCAGTCGGGCAATGAAACTTCAGGAATAATTCAAATTGCGTGCAGAATAAATTAAGGCTGAGCTGCTGAAAAGTACACGATTTAATTTTTAAGTTTGAAGAAATAAGTTTGGACATACAGGACCATTACATGGACATGTACAAAAAAAATAAGAAAATATTGGTAAAAGTTTTTCTAGAAGGAAGGCAAAATTTTGGGCCCTATTATGAACGCGCTGTTACTGCTGTACGTGATCTTCGATTTTGTCTAGCTTTATTTCATAAAAAAGATTAAGAAAAGAGCTCTTTCATTGACCCGAGTATATTTTATACAAAATTGAAAGAGTCAACCGAAAAAAGATTGCTTGATAACAAAAAACGATGAGAAGTAGAATTTAGTAACCAGACTGAAATTAAATGAAAGATAAATGATTCGTGGATTCAATGAATACTTTCATTAAAAAATATTAAAAACTTAATTTAATAAAAAGATTTTAGAGCAATAATTTTTTTAAATAATCATAATTTTTGGGACCCATGGTGTAAAATAATGTCTTACTGATTGCGTAGCACCAAAAGTCTAATATAGTGGCGGAAGCGTTAGCAGCAGGGGTAAGAAACCTGTATATTTGTGAGGGTAGTATAATAGTGACATTTGTATTTTAATGTTGGAATCCAAATATTTAAGGAAAATATTTCTAAGCACAAACCATGCTATCATAAAACACTCCATGTCATACTACGCTAAAAGTCAGATGTTAGTTTGCGACAAAGGGTTTAACCCTTTTAGGATGGCCTACACAGTCACCAGACTTAAATCTTATAAAGAATTTAAATGCAAAATTAAAAGGACAGGCTAAAAACACAATTGCATACTCAAAATTAAGCTGCAAGAAAAATTGCAGATGGAATGGAGAATATTGTCTCTATCCACAGTATGCCAAAAAGGGCTAAAGCTGTAATTTTAGCTAAGGGTGAGCCTACTAAATATTAAAAATAAACTTTAAATAAACAATTTAAACAACCTTATTCAGTATTTTATATTTATATATTATAACACATAAGCCTGTATGTATGAAATAATAATTTTTAATAAATTTGGCCCCCGATTAACATGAAAGTACCTTTATTTTTAACATTACAAACATCTGTATTTGACCCGGAAGAAAAAAAAGTTGAGTAAGGCTGGTGAGAAGCAGCATCTTAAAGGAAATAGACAGAGTCAAGATTTTAGTACATACAAAAACCATAAGTGTTTCTATTGCTAGTAAGCTAATATAAAATCTAAGAAATACAATATTCACAATGAGAAATTAAAAGTTTTAGACTTTTTAATAACAGAGTCATTGAATATAGATCCATAGATCATATATTTAAGGAAAAATGAACAATGTGAATATGAAGCTTTTAATGAATATGGTAATTTAAATAGGACTGAGAAATTTCGTAATACATACGCAGTCATTATTTACACAAAAATTGAGCAACTAACCAAGGTTAAGTAAACATTCTATAAATATTGCGAAAGACTACTTGAACGGGCCATAATTTTAAGTGAAACAGTTAATGCAAAAAATTGTTTTGGCTTTTGGATGAGAATTTTCAAAAAAATACTTTTTTAGAAATTCTTCAATTATTTTTACAATTTAATTTGACAGCAAACTATAAACATATAGAATTTACTAAAGAGTTTTAGTAACCGCTGCTTCAGTGGAAGTATCCTTCAGTGAATTTAAAATAACTATTTAAGATTTTCTATAACTCATGCCAGACTGAGAAATTTGTTTTTACTTTCGATTAAAAACAACGTAGCACTATTATTGTATATATATATATATATATATATATATATATATATATATATATATATATATATATATATATATATATATATATATATATATATATATATATATATATATATATATATATATATATATATATATATATATATATATATATATATATATATATATATATATATATATATATATATATATATATATATATATATATATATATATATATATATATATATATATATATATATATATATATATATATATATATATATATATATATATATATATATATATATATATATATATATATATATATATATATATATATATATATATATATATATATATATATATATATATATATATATATATATATATATATATATATATATATATATATATATATATATATATATATATATATATATATATATATATATATATATATATATATATATATATATATATATATATATATATATATATATACAATTTTCTTTCTAAAGGCGAAAAAGATAACTTTCAAAATATATTATTTTTTTTCCATAGGCGACTGTTAAAATTAAAAAAATATATCTTAGTTAATATTAGTGGTAGAGAGATGTACGAGAAAATAATTTTATAGAAAATATAGTTTTGTGGTTCCTGGGGATAAAGATTTTTTTTCTTAAGTCGTAACAAGAGGGCCTCTACAATAGGTATATTATATAAATTTACATTTTATCATTTAATTACAGAAATCTACATTTTTGTGTCATATTTCTATATAAGGTTCAAAATCAAATTTAGCTATTTTTTTCTTAACAATTTAATTTTATCCGCACAACACTAACAAAAAATAGAATTTTATATATTTTTCTCATTCTGATTATACATATAACGAAACAATTAGCAGAAGTTTTTTATGGGGGGCAGAGAGGGCACCAAGTTCAAGTTTTGCCCCAGGCGCAGCTTTTATTGTATTTTAATATATTGTGTTTGAGACATAAAGATAAAAAGCTTTCATCTCTATTCATTTTCCAACAGTTACGATAATAGCCAACTACTATATAATCCCGCAGAGTGTTCAAAATTGCGAGATTTGGGAATGGAATATGGCTCATTTTAACGATCTTGATCTCTAATGTATTCATCTTCCCGCCGTTTTGTATCGACGGGATACCGCCACATTTTAAATATTCATACATACTTATATGTATACCTAAGTATGTAATCTCTAAATTCTTGGCCGAATTATGTACGAGCAGTCGATTAATCACGCGTGCGGCACCGACTCAATACTTTCCTCATACTTTATGAATAATGATCCGAGTTCTTCTTACGTGCGGCCCATACACTTTCGCTAGGAAACTTGTTTGTACTGACATCGATTGGGTGATAGAGCATGACACTCGTCTTTGAGGAGATGCGATGCCGACTCGGGTGATTTATCAAATCATTGATTGCGCGCATCAACCTCTCTCCTTGTATAAACACTCGATATCTTTACTTCTTTGTGCTAGATTTTATACACATAAGGCGAACGAATTTCAATATGGCCGAATGAAACAGTGAATGAATTGTAATAAACATTTAATTTCTACTTTTTGTGAATATTTAATTATATTTGATATTTCTTTCATAAAGACGTTCATCTCAATCAGCAGCATAAAATTAATTTATCAACTGTTAAATTATATTATTATAAATAAATTGATAGATCTTCTATATTCAAAAAATATATTAGTCCAAAATATTTATTGTCTTACAATTATGGTATTTATTTTCTTGGATTTCAAGAGAGCCTTCGAAACAATAGACAGAAAAATAATGTTAAAGAAATTGGAGAGTATAGGTATAAGTGATATAGTTTTAAGATGGTTTAATAATTACTTATATAAAAGAAAACAAAAAGTTAAAATAAATAATGTATATTCTGAAGAGAAATTAGTGTCTTATGGAGTACCACAAGGGTCTAAATTGGGACCATTGTTATTTGTTTTGTATATTAATGATATAGTTAATAACGTGAAAAAATGTAAAATTCATCTATTTGCGGATGACACATTAATGTATTGCATAGGTGATAACATTAAAGAAATTGTAAATAATTTAAATAATGAATTAAGTATATTAGAAATATGGTTAAAGAATAATGTACTTAAATTAAATGAGAATAAAACTAAATGTATGTTTATTAATTATAAAAATGTGTTAGATAATAGTACCAAAATAGTAATAAATAACTCTAGTATAGAAATAGTGGATAATATAAAATATTTAGGAGTAATTGTTGATACAAAATTAAATTTTAAAGAACATTGTAATTACATATTAAAAAAAATTAGTAGAAAAATAGGTTTATTATCTAGATTAAGAAATATATTAAGTATAAATACAAAAAAAAAATTTACAATAGTATAATATTGCCCCATTTTAATTATTGTGCAACACTATTAAATATGTTAAATAAATTAGACAAACAAATGTTGCAAAAATTACAAAATAGGGCAATGAGAGTAATCTTAAATAAAAATAGATTAACTAATTGTAAAAGTATGATTGATAGATTAGAATGGTTGAATGTTCAAGAAATATTGAGTATGAATGTTTTAGTATTTATATATAAGTTAGATAATAATATGTTACCAGAATATTTTAATAAGTATTTAATAAGAAATAAAGATGTACATAAATATAATACTAGAAATAGAGAAAATTTAAAGATAATTAAGTATAAGAAAACGAGTACGGCTAGGGGAGTTATGTACGGAGGTTTTGATTTATATAATAGTCTTCCAAGAGAAATCCGAAACAGCAAAAATATAACGGGTTTCATAAATGGAATAAAAAAACACCTTCGTACATATAGAAATAAATTATAATATTAAGTCTTTATTATTGTATATTTTTATTTTTTCTTTCTGTTATGTATTTTTTATATATTTTTTATATATGTTTACTAAATTTGTTAGATGTAAAGATTAGCTATTAAGCTAAATAAATTAATAAAATAAAAAAAAAATAAAAATAATAAATACGTTCTTTTAATATTAAACAAATAAATTAGATAATATCTTAATGTAACTAAAAATATTTTATTGATTCAAAATATAATTTACCTTTCCCACCTCTCAAAAATACCTACCAAATCTCACCATATACGCAAAGTATTTTTTTTTTATAGTGAGCCCGGACTTCGCGGTAAGTTTTGCTACTTGACCTTTGGGTAGCCACTATGACGATTGATGTCATACAATACCCATTTTTCATTTCCGGTTATCAAGCGATTTAACTTTAAGATCCAGAAGCTCTTGAGATATTTGTTTTTTTCGCTCAATTCGTGTGGAACCTGTTCATCGTGCCTTCAAGCCTTCCGTATCTTTTTAATGTGTCTATGCACTATTGAATCGGACTGGTTTAGATTTAAGGCCAGCTAATTGATAGTTTGAGTAGGATTTGCTTCCATTTCTTCAGCCAGACATCATCGCCTACCTTTGCTGATCTCCCATATCCAAGACTTAAATTAAATGAAAATACGGTTTGAAATTTTTCAAGCCGTATTTTCATATACCATGCAATTTAGTATACATCGTGAAATGTAAATTTATAGTGTAGATGCGCATCAACGTATATATAATAAATTACATACTCAGATATCAACGACTTGAAAATTAAATTTTAGGAAAAAAAAATCATTTCGGGAGTACCTAATATATGAAAAATGAGGGGAAAAACATTTAATGAGTACAATAAGCACATGAGCACATTAATTTATTTATTACCCGACAATCACCTCTTTAGCTTCTGACTGACGTTGTGATTGTGACTCTTCAATCAACGGTAACTTAATCTTCTCAGTAACTTAAAATTGGGAATGCATTATATTATATCCAAGTCTGATTAGTCGATACATTTTAATGTGTAATATAAAATACGAATTGAATAATCAGTTCAAAAGCTTCTAATATATAATTATTAAAGATTTTTATAATTTATGTATGTTCTGGACGTGATTTTAAATGTGTTTTTTTAACGTCGGCAAATTTGCGGCTTTCTATAGGACGATTCAAAATTAAAAGGGGGCTGAACCAACACGAGGGTTGGACCGACAAGCTAACCCATCTGCCACGCTCGTTTTAAAAATACGACTGATCGTTAAATTTCCCGGCGATTCGTGCAAAGTATACAAGACGCTTAAACACCAGAAAATCAAAAAGAGATTTATGTGCTTTGAAAATTAATTTTCATACTATGTAACAAAGCAGTTCTTTCGAAGAACGTTTTCAATCAAACAAACATAACTAACATTTTTGAAAAGGTAATCCGAAAGATTGGATATAAGTAAAGCAAGAAGAAGATATGCTATAAAAGTTTATCGTGTACCATATATATATGATATATTATCAGCTTTAAATGTAAGTATCTGTAAAATACTCATATAAGCGGATTATAAACTATCACGCTGTAACTTTCGAACAAAGCCAGCTCTAAAGCGCCACTCGTGAACATAATTGAACACAACTTTTATAGTATTCGCCACAATAGTCCTTTGGGGACGAAAGGTGATTTTTTTTATTGTTGTCGACTTTTGGCTGCTTTCGATTTCAATAGGGATCCGTGTCTTGCGGTAATTCATATGTGTTATTTGTATGAAAAAATGTTTTTATGGCGTGATACATTCCACAATGGTTAGCTAACATATGTCATGGTAGCCATAATCGTCGAGGAGTTAGCTAGTAAATTTTACGAATAAGTAAATACGGTTGAAAATTTTTTATGTACTTTAAATGAATATTTTTATTGATATCACCTTTATTTAATTTAATTTGCAGAATAATGGACGAAAGTATCAAGCATAAACTAACCCTCAAGACTGATAGTATCAGTGCTTTTTGTAATAGAACGCACCGAAACAGTATTCCGGTATTTAGGATAACTTTTAAAAATTTGATGATCGAATCAAAGCTAAACTACAAATAACTGGACTGCTAAAGCTATGATCTAAAAAATGTTTTGCTTAAAAAATTAATATCTCTGTGTTTGTAAAAATAAACTTGTAGAAAAGTTGGAGCTTTTGGAGTTAAAATAAAATTTACTAATGAGATTCTGGCCGAAACAGAAAGAAACAGACGAGCTCACTTCGAAAAAAATGCTTGCAGAGAATCTGCTGCATATAAACCAGCATTAAAAATAGTTTCTGGAAGTAAAAAAAATACTCTTAAGAATCTTTTTTTACCGTCATTATCTCACAAAAAATAATAACCAAAATAAAAATTTCCATGTACATATAAATTAGCAGTTGCATTTATGCGCAGAATAACTTAAGACTAAGCTGCTAAAAATTTGAAGCGTTTTATGTGTACACAATAGTTGTCATCTAGTTTGCGTACAGTTTTGGCCGGGTGTAATATTTTTTAATTCCTTGTGTCTCATTTTTAAGAAGCAATGCATGCTGCTAGAGCTCGCTCGGGATAAGGATGCCGGTTTGTTATTGTGTGCGTGTAAATGTATATGAGAGGGAGAAGTGATGTAGCGTGTACTTCGTTGTCTCGCTTTCTTTTTTAAGGACAGTCGCTGATTCGTCAACGCTGGTATTCGTCATTAACGTGTAGTGTGACACAAAAGTTCGATCTTCTCTAGTGATTTATTTTAAATAATTTTGTGTTGATATTGGTTTAATCCATATATGCCCACTGTCCCATGGGTAGGTTACTAAGCTCATGCCTCTGTTTTTTATTTAAAAATTAAATTTTAAGAGAACAAAATTTCTTGGGCATAACTGGGTTAAATGATATTAAGGCTTCAAATATACACTGTAAGTTATTCGTTCTCTTACCCGTGGATTAAAATATTTTAGTTATTTTTCCATTAATCCGTACGTTGTTGGTTTTTTTACACTATTCTCTGTAAGGCTTAAAAAAGTTATTATTCTTATCGTTGCGCCAATGATAATTTTTTAATTTATTCAATGGATTCTAATGATTTAATAGAGTCGTCGAGCCATTAAACAATCTGCGAATAATTTCTTTCCCCATTTTATATCTTTTTGCTTTTGAAGAATAGCTAAAGACTTCATTATTTTTTTGACTAGTGAAAGATTTTGAATTTTGCAAATATTTAATTAATGACATCAATGTCTGGTTTCTTCGATTATATAATATATTTTTAATTGTCCGTTGAAATTTATAACTTAGCTCAGATGTATGTATGTTAAATAAACATATATTTTCTTTTAAAATAAAAAAAATAAATATTCTGAGCGAAATTTTTTTGAGCCACACAGTTTACGCACACAATAACAAACCGGAATCCTTATCCCGAGCGTACTCTACAAGAGGAAAAAATTGGTAAATGCACTTATGATGGCTTGAAAAGAAAACTCACATCTACAGATTTTTCATTGGACCAAGAATTGCTGTGTAATCATAATTAAGTTTGGACTTATGGGACCATTACATAAAAATGTAAAAGGCAAATGAAAAAGAGAAATATTGTTAAAAGTTTTGCTGTACGTAATATTTGAAGTTTTATTTCATGAAAGATATTTAAAGAAAGATTTTAGCACTATTGTTCATCAATCTTTTCGGACCACCTTCAATTCTTCAAAGTACTTTGATCTGTGGTTATTTAGAGAACGACGTTCAGCTATAAATACTAATAGCAAGGTAAAGAGTCGATAAGATTTGTCTGATGATAATTGGACTTTTAGAATTTTCTATGAACATTTGCCTTAAATAAAATAAATTAAATTTATGTTAAGAACTGAAAGAATAGATTTTTTAATAAAAACGAGATGTGAGTTCCGGCACTTTGATGCTTACAAAAAAACAATGGATTGAACTGTTATGATTCAATGAAACATTCAGTGCATATTTGTTTATCCATAATATTATTTGTTGTTAAGTACAGAAGCTAGTTGTGCGAAAATGAAAATCGAATTAAGGGCTTAAACTCATAATAGAGCGCGCTTGAAGAGATTTTCTGAGCACAAAAAAAATAAACACATAAAGGCCGATATTCGAGAGTTGACTTATTCATTTAGTATGTATGTATTCGTGAATATACTGCTATAATAATAAACATAGTATATATAATATAATAGGTCGATTGACTTGCGCTCGGGGGGTGAGTTGTTGAACGCACAATGGATAGAATGGAGCCCTCTAAATATCTGTTAACCTGGAACGCTCTAACTGCAACTACCGCAAAAATGACAATGGAGAAAACAAACCGAAACACGAGGTATAAACGCGAAAAAGATTGCAAACACGAATGGATCTATTGTGGCTGCGAACGGTACCGAAGGTGTCGCGAATCAATGGACAGATGGATAATCGAACTGATGGGAAGTGACAGGGGTGCGCACATTTATGCGTTTGGTTTGAGGTTGGATGGTCATTTATGCATAGTATAAAAATGGGTTATAGTTTGCTGCAAAAATGTTAATACTATTTTAATCATTTATTAATAAGTATAGGTACAAAAAATGATTTAGAAAAAAGCATAGCAATAGAAAAATAATCAGCATCGAATTTTCTCATATTAAGTTTTCTTCTCTGGATTTTCTTAATTATTAGAAAATATTTAGTGTAGTAGTGGTTTTAATTAAAGATCTTGTTTCATGAGTGCTACGACTTTAATGAATATTATAAGTCATAAACATCATTGAAATGTAAAGTATCTGTAGCTCCTCTCGAATATAATTGCTAGATCAATAATTTAAATATTTTTAGCTTGTTAGTTTTCACATATTAATAAGAAAATTACATTAAAATTAAGATATGGAAAACGTCACGATGTAATACTCTTGCTGCCGAAAAGTAAACGATTGTGAGCAGCGATTGTAAGACAACTTTTGAATATTTTAAAGTCATCGGCATACAATACAAAACTAGTGTTTCTAATGGCCATTTCTACCTGGATGGTGAACTGCGGAATATCATAACATTAAATTCATGTTTTTAGCATCTATTTTTATGACGCTTTTAGCATTTAATAAGTAATAAATTATAACTTAAGCCATCGCAGTGCGAACGCTCGTTTTAATTGCTTTTGACGTGAATTTTTGCCTTCTGAGAAATGACAATTGTTTTTGCGATCTCCAATTGATTAAAATTCGGTTTAAGTATACTTTGAACAGCACTCTTAAATTATTAGTCCATAGTAATATCGGTAAGGATAGCTATTATATTTGTAAAACATAGTGTAATATCGAAATGCAGGCCTGTCTGTTGTTATTTTTGAGTTTGTATTTTGGGCTTGACATAATAAAAATTCTAAAACTATAATTTGGTTAGGTTAGGGTTTGAACAGAAAATTGACATTTCGCAATTGAGCTTCATAGACATTTTAGAACAGCACATTAGCGTATATCGATTAAATTATATTTTCACTAGTAAAAATATATATCTACTAGTGAAAATATATTTGGACTTTACTAGTGAAAATATAACTTTAGCAAAACGGGAGCGCAAATGTTGGTAATTAGGTGACATAAACTTAGTTCTTCCAGAATCTCTGGCGTCTCAATAATGGCTTAAGAATTTTCTTCAATACATGCGGTAATTTTGCTTGTTGATCAAAAATACTATTTTTGTGGACATTCAGCTATCAAAGCCTTACCATTTAAGAATTGATTTTTTAGGTACACCCGTCGACGCGACTCGATGAATTCATATCCCATCCTACAATGTAGATTTTTTGTGGGAAATAAAAATGGATATTATTTACTATATTCCCTCACGTACAGGTATTTTAAAAGGCCATTTTTATACCTTTTCTATTAAAAGTAAGTAAGTTACAGTATTAACTAAATATGCATATATTCAATATGTATATAAAAAATATTACAGTTGTTTTAGTAGCTATACTTGATAGAAAAACAAGACATTAATCTAAAGCGAAACAGATGATCATTTAAAATATCTGACAGTCAACAGAGCAAAAAGTCATTCCATTAAAAAATTCCAGAAACATAAAATAAGTCACATTCAATGCGAAGTCCATGGATAAAAAAAACCTTTTGCAATATATTAATATATATAAATATATGTATATATTAAAGGATATATTTTATTGGTGTAATTTTTGCAAAGCTTTCGATTCAGAAATTCCCTTTCGTAGGTATTCCAAAAATTATAGTAATAAGTCCACGTGCGGTCATCGAACATCTGCCACTGGCAGGCGCCATCGTCCTACATAAATCAAACGTTTTCAAAGAACGATATAGGAACCGTTCAAATTATTTTATTATTAGTGTCATCACTCCCTAGTGCTCGCAATGTGCCAAAAAAACACAATAGAACAGTAAAAGTAGGACGCTATATTATTTTATAAATATGTGTGCTTGAGATAAAGAAACGAAGCATCTCTTGTTATGCCATCCAACCATCTAAGCCTTATTCTTCGGTCATCTGGTTTACTGTCTAGCAGTTGTCTCGGTACTTGGATATAGTCCATTCAAGAAACGTGGCACGTCCACTGAAGACTTCCAACACGAATGAATGTGGAGACACTCTTGCCTTAGTACAGGTTGTACAGCTTTTGATTGTTTCTGATACGCCACTCATTACCTTCTTTTATGGGTCAATATATTCCGTAGAGTACCTTCCTCTCAAATGTATTAAGTAGCCTTCTAGTAGGCTTCTCATTTATTATAGTTTTATCTTTATCCTTAGATATGTAGATTCTTGGTTAAAACTTTAAACTCTCTTCGAAATTGGTTCACTTTGCGATAAAACGGTATTTTGTATGTATGTCTTTTGATGTTGTTTAGCGATTTTTTAATTTGTTCCTTTTTCCTCCATGTAAACATTTTTTTCAACGTAATAGTTTATAGCTTTCAACAGAAATTTTTATGTCATTTCTATGCTGTATTATTGAAAATGCTTTTTTTATTTTTAAAAAAAAAAAAAAGTTTTTCGCCCTGGTTGTTTTTAGGCATTCTGCATCTTCAATACACATATGTATAATATGAAATTTGTTAAAGTATTTTTTTTAGAATTATCATGCATGTAATGTAAATATATTAATTACATAATTGTTATATTAATATTAGCAATAAAATATTTTTCATGAACTTTAAACCATTACCACTGATTTCATGACCGAGTATTTTCATCGTATATGATATGATTTATTCTGTGTAAATTGTGTAAACTTTGTGGTTTTATCATAAAATCAAAGATTGCGCGAATAATGTTACTATCTAAGCTAACTAGATTTCAAAAACTTTATGTTTTCATGTTTTGAATATAACATTAACACGTTTGTCTGTCACAATATTTACAGTCATAAACATTTAACGTATAAAATTGAATACATCTGAAAGTTCCGCAAATTTAACAGCCTGTAATTACTTGGATGTATAAGCGCTGGAAGCGTGAACTTTAAAGTTATATTGTGAGTGGCGATAAAATTATGTTGTCAAAAAATCTGTATCATTTGTGCAGCAATAAATTTAGGATTTTATTAGCAGTAAATTTAAGATTTTATGTATTTTAAATCCATTTGTTTTGTGCTTTTGAATAAGAACATAAAATTAAACCTTCGTTCGTATACTTTTACATTGTAAGATTGAGCAAGAAGTGCACATTGAAACATGAACGATACACATTTAAGAATTGTTTTGCATATTTTTATTTTTACTAAATCATTAATTTAGGTATCATCTAAAATTTTACCATTCATTTCAATGAGGGAAAATTAATTTGACATTGGAGCTCCTTCACGGAACTGGTAAATCAAGGCGCCACTGTACTTTGAAACACTTTTAGGTCATCAGCGTATAATACATATTCTTAATTGCCGCGAGTAGGTCGTTGATAATGAAAATCAGGACGAATTTATAATGTGGATTACATAGCCAAGTTGGACTATTTGTTAGATATCAATGCAAGAAAAGGTTGCAAGTGCGGTACTTATATGAAATTGGAATTAAGATATCCATTATGGGACTCACATATTGAGATACATAATGATTTATATTATTTTGAAAAATAAATTAAGGAGTGTTTTAGAAAAATTGTATTTATTGATTGAAAGATAATATTTTAAAACTTTGTATTTTTATTTTCTGAATATAAATAATAATGGATTTTTGTATTTTTCTTAGATAATTTAGAGCTCAATCAGCAGATGTTAATAAATAAATCATAAGTAAATAGTACAGTCGAGTTGGAAATCGTAGATCCGTTCACAGCGGGTCGCATTGTTCCAACAGCGATTCACGTGTAAAGAGAACATTTAATTAACACGTGATTATAATCGAGTTGTGTTGATTTTAATCAAATGGCTGTTAATGCGTTTTAACTGACTCGTTTCGTCAACATAACAACCACTAGGGGGGAACTTAATTACGAAACTGAGAAATTAATTTTTCAAATCGATTATTAATATGTTTTGTTGCGGGTTGCGTATGTGTTAAGGCGAGCGGGCCGAGTGATTAATCTGACGAGCGGTCGTAGGGGTCAACAATTTTGACAACGAGATCCTTTACGGGCCTGTGCAGTGATTGATATTCAAGGACCACGTGCGATATACTTTTTTGTATTAAGCGAAGCAAAAATATGTGCTTTTTGTTGGGTGAATTTTATAAATCACTTCCAACTTAATCGTGATTTTATTTTTTAAACGTAATTAATTGTATTTTCTGTAAATATATTTTCTATGTATATAAATTTATATCTATTATATGTATGTAATTTGTATCACTATATAAAAAAAATATTTTAATAATTTTTTAAATAATATATCATACGTGTAATCAATTCTAAACTCTTCAAAGTTTGCCAATACGATTCAGTTTTCTGGCTCATGTGACTCGGCTCTAGAACGCGCGAATGTATGTGTGTAAAAATTGGAAGCTGTGACGTTCACTGATCTATAGTTTTATCCTAGTTTTTTTTAACAAAATCTCGTTTTTTAAATAAATACACAATTCAAAAACATTTAAATATGAATTTATTAAATAGAGGTGTTAGTTTTACTTTCCATAAAGTAATAACAAAATATCAAAAATTGTAACAAAAATATCATATTTAAAAAAAAAATTGTAGTCTTTGTTATTCCATTGACGTGAGCTGTAGTTACTTTTTTCGTTATTTAATGTATTTTGTTTTTATATTTTTCACAACTATTTTGTATGTTAAATCCTATTTTACAAATTTTGATAATTTTATTCTAGTATTTTTTTCTAAAATCTCATTTTTAAGATAACGCAAAATTTGCTTTAAAAATATATGAATTTATTAAGTAGTTGTGATAGTTTTGGTTTCCATAAAGAAATAACACAATAATAAAAATTGTAATAGAACTAATATTTTTTTATAAAATTATAATTGTTAGTATATATGTATGTACCTGGTAGTAAATTAATTTTACATATTTTTCCAAAATTATTTTTGTTGATATTTATTTATTATTATTTTATATTACATTTATAATAAATTATAGAAAAACAGTGATTTTTTACGTTTTATTGCTTTGATTTATTTTACTACATTTTTGTATTAGTATGTTTCATTAATTTATTTTAACACTTTTCTATTATTGAATTTTTATATTTATTTTACATATTTAATATATTTATTATTCAGCTTTTATGGATTATTTTATTTCAATATTAAGGCAATTATATGTTTTATAAAATTAATATAAAATACTGTATTTTAATTTTTTTCGTACTCTTTAATTTATTGGTATTATTTTTTATAGAAAGCATTTAGATTAAATTAAATTAAGAAATAATAATTTTTTTTTTTTTTTATTATTTTTTCAGTAATATATTTATATAACTATCTGTGGTACATCAAAACAGTGAAAAATCGACCACCGTACATGTACGGCGATACTCTTCAAAGGGTGATTTGTTTTTATTTTTAACGACTTTTTTATTTTGAATTCAATTTTAACGATTTTTTTTATAGAACTTGATGAATTATCTGATCGTCAGGTTTAGATGTGTCCATAGTTTTATCACAACATGTGCAGTTTTTTTGTTAAATTCAATTTTGTTATTTTTACAGCTGCTGTAAAGACATTTTGTAATTAAATAAAAATGATTGTTAACAAAAAAACATCTTAAAACAATGCAATACGCTTTTATATAATATCTTGTTCTCAAGATATCGTAAAATTTGTTTTAAAAATATTTTAAGATAAATTTATAAAGTAGAATTTATAGTTTTGGTTTCTATATAGTTATAAAAATTGCAATAAAAATATACATTTTTATTAAATTTTATGTTATTCAATTGACGTAAGCTGTAGATACTTTTTTCGTTATTTATTGCATTTTGTTGCTAAATTAGTTTTTATAATTTCCACGACTATTTTTATATATTTAATTATATTTAACAAGTTCAAGCAATTTTATGAATAAACTGATCTTCAGTTTTAGATCTTATCTCAATATATGCAGTATTTTTTTATAATCAATTTTATCATTTTTACAGCTGGTGTATATACTTTGGTAAAATTAAAATAAAATACAAAATATTATAGAACAACACATTACTTTACACATAAATCAGAAATATCAATATTAATCAGAAAAAAAAACACAAAAATAAATGCTAAAGAAATAATCTTAGTTTACATTTTCTTAAAATTAAACTATTGAATTCAAGATGGAAAAGCCTTGAAGATTAAGAATGTGCGTGTCTTTCAATTGTATTAACCAACAATTTGTTAAAACAGTTTTGAAAATAAAGATTAAAGTAAGCTAAATTAAATTCCAAAATCATCAGATCAGATCCTATCGTGCCACAAGTAATATATTACATATTTCGCGAAACCAAAATAACACAAAAAAAAAACGATGACTGTTTGGTGGACTGTGCTCAATTTAATTTACTATAATGTTCTGAATCCTTAGGAAAATAACTCATTAGCAAGAAATCGATAAAATGCGTCATAAAAAGCAACGTCTCCGCATTAGACAAGCAAAAAGATCCGATTCTGTTGTACGGCAAAAAAATTATATGAATTGCTCTATAAAATATTGCCTAATCCAGAGTACTTATCAAAATCTTGCCAACAGATTAACCAGATTTAGATCTAATCAACTCCAGAGCTCGCAAATTTCACAACACCGGAAAAAATAAACTTCTTATTACGATATATAGGTCATTAAGCGCAATTAGTTTTCCAACGACGCAATATAGTCAAAGTAAAAAAAAGTGGTTTTTATACAAAAAAAAATATTTTTCTGATTTTAATCCATATTTTATAAGAAAAATATATGTAATTATAAACATATATTTATGTTATTAATCATTGGTTTATTTGTAATATTACTATTTAGTAATAGCAAAAAAATAAAATATACTAGCTATTTCTAATAATGATAGTTGAAATACTAAAAAAATATGATTATCTTTAATAATTTAATGGACTATAAATAAATGCAATATCTATTGATATTGTATTTTAAAAATACATTTTTAAACGATGGAATAAAAAGTAGTCACCTAAGTAATAAATTACATGACGAATATGTTTTAAAGGTGAAACACTTAAACATATTAGTTTATAAAAAAGTTCACCAGAGTTCAATTTCAAGAGTAAAAATGTCGGATAAAAAGGTTAACACACATGTCGGCTTACTGTTTATGTGTATCTATATATTAATTATGATGATATAATGGACAAGTATAGAAGGTATAATATGGTAGATAAGATTTTTTCTTTTTAAATTAAATTTAATTCCATTTTTATTAGTATTAATATTAATAAAATAAATAAATACACAGACTCACATAAAGAAGAAGATATTTTCGTCACTTTAAAAAAAATATGTTGTACACAAAGAACTGACTATTCGATGTTTTCGGGTCAAGATCTATGAATAAGATCGTTGAAAAGAAGCCATCGATCAAAATTCTCGCATCGCAGCCGCGATAAATCTATGGATCCATAGATCGATTGTAACGAATCGGAATCAAGTTGCGTCAAACGACCGACAAAATGAAAAGTGATATACTATATTATATCATTGTTATTATTATTATATTAGATATTCTTACAAATATTTGAATTCGTGTCAGTATGTGCGCGGTTGCATTAATTAAAATTTACACATATATATAAATAATACAAAAATATGCGATAAGGGGCGTGAAGTGTAGAAAATTTATATTTTTCAATACGCTTCTAAACCTTAAAAAACATAAAAGACCGGTTATAAAAATAATTACTAACAACAGAAGCTACACGAGGGATGTTCTCTTAGACGATTCTATCAATAAGAACAATATTTATTGACCCGAGGTAGATTCGATTTATTTCAACTGCGTTTTCATTAGGGCTGCCAACTAATATAATATATTATTATATTATTAGTCGTGTTTATTTTTATTTATAAAAAATAAATAAAGTATCAGTTTTATTTAAAATATAAGTTTCTTATGACTATACAGCAGGAAGTTGTTTCATGTTTATTATGAATCAATTAGTATGTTTAACATTTTTTTTAATAATAAATTGTATGTTTGAATAACAGTAAATATTGATATAAATAAAAAAATAGTAATTAAAATAATGAGCGAACAAGTTAATGGCATAAATTTGCAAGTTTGTATAGTCAATTTTAAAGGCTAAATAGCATATCTCAAAATATTTTTTCCCTACAATTCTTAAAGCATCAATCTAAAATCAAAGTATCAATTCCACTTATAATTAGATGCGTTAATCATATTTAAAGAACTTTATAAGGTATCTATATCATATTTGTATTATATACACTTCAGTCATTTCAAAATTGGGATAAAATCGAGTCACTCAAAGAATTACGTCTATCGTCCAATATTGTTTATTTTCTATAGATCTATATATTTATAACTCACATATATAATGGCTAATAAAAAATGTATAGTCTAATGTAAGATGATGTATATTAGCGTGTCGGTCGTTTTATTTTGTTTGTCTAAGTTGTTAGGCTAATTTATAGGCACGTTGGTGTGGCGGTCGGTCTTCGCGGCTCCTTTCATGAGTCGAATGGAATCTCAGAGGTCCGGTCCCTCTCTCTCTTTATACTGTTGGTCAGGGATACCCATTATACACATGTGACGTGCCGTTCTAGTGATTTAAAAAAAATTATATTCACACATGGTTAGTCGCGTTCAATTCGACCTATCCAAAATATTTTATTTTGCATGGCACTAAAAAAACATTTTCATTTAAAATTGGTGTTATTTAACATGCAATTTATTTATGTGGATGACTGTTTTTATCTTTTAATAGTTATGTGTGCAGAAACTATAAAAATAGATGTCTTATAAATATAAATCACAAGATCGAATCAAAGACGATGAGATTGTCAAGACTACGCCCTAAGCTAGTGTTTTTTAATCTTTTTTGATCACGCCTAACCAAGCATCTCTAAAATCTTATTACTAAGAATATGGCGTACATGAAAGAGATAAATAAAATAAATAAATTACAGTTTTAACTAAGTACGTTAAGAAATCATCAGGAGATTGTTAAATAATAATAATATGAAATGATAAGTAACTGAAAATATACGAAAATAAAAAAACTGAATTGCATAAATTAATTATCGATTAGTTCTAGTTTTCTGAATTAATTAGTTACTTAATTCTGAAAAAAAATATGGCTGCTGTATGTACATAGTCAAACTTATTTTTAATCTCACTTTAAATACGTATATTTTTTTTATTAATATAATAATTAGCTATTGTTTTACTACAAGTGATTAAACTAAGTTATTATATCTATATATTCATATTAATTTTAATTATTTATTTGCGCTAATTAGTAATGTATTTAATATGCTTAATTATAGAGAAAAAATTAGTGTTTTATTTTTGTATTTAAAATAATAATTTAGAGTTTATTATATATTTATTTTTACACCAGTCTCAAAAAACATCAAAGAAAAACAACTAGTATTTATATATAAACGAAATACAACTGCTGAGCTTCTCTGAAATGGTTTACGTGAAAATGCATGGAATATTACATGTACAACTGTAAAGAAAAAAAACATGCAAATTGGTGCTTTACCTGCTGCAAAGATTTTTTATATGAGGTACTAATTTGGTTTTTTATAATCCTAAATTTCTGTTTGTGATATGGTAATTGAGTCGACTTGGCCAGCTTCGAGCGCTTCCGAACATTGTCGGCAAACGGACCGAAGTCAAAGGATGCTGCTCTTTCAAGCGCGAGCGGTGAGATACTTCCCATTTTGCTCTCTCGCGTGTTAAGTGACGAGAGTGAGAGAGATAATGATATGGTTTTTCACAAACTCAAATAGAACGAGTAACTCGGTGCAATTTCAATATGCGCGTAGGCGTCCTATGGTCAACACGCATGACGAGCGCTGCATCGTGGTCATGTGGTCACTTCAACAGACTCTTACTGACATCTTTGAATATTTTAGGGCACCAAAAAGGATTAATTATATTTTTGATAGTATATTCTTCTAACATATATCGTTATTATATTTTTTTTCATATAAAATTAAATAATTAAAAAATAATTATTGGTACTTGATTTTGTTAAAAAAAATCGTTTCAAATATCCTTATGTATTTTCCTAGATCGGTTTATATAAATGTCATACCATAACGAATTCTTATTGAGAATCGATGGCGACAAATTCTAGGATAGTCACATATGTGGTGTTCGTATTCTGAAGTATCATTTTTATGCCTTTTGCATTTTGCAAAATAAATATTTACGACTGAAAAGTTTTCACTGATATTGTATTGATGAGTGCCCACACAAACTTTTATAAAAATCAGTAGCGTAATTTTATTAATATGACAATTTAAAAATTGCGATTATTTGGCACATTTTTCGATCGCGCGCAAATATGCCAGCTGTACGTGACAGCAGCCGCCGTACGGACGAGGGGAAAGCTTTCTTAAAACTTAATTTTAAATAATACTTTTATCCTATTTAATTAATTTTAAAGAACCGCGTTTCTTGTCTATAATAAAAGGAGAATCATCTGCAGCACATCAGCACATGGTGTTATATTTTTGAGTTTTATCTAAATTTATTTATAAATCAATAGTAGTAGTTATAGTTTTCATTAAACTTTTCATTGAATTCACCATTGACAATATATCTTTTATAAGTAAAAAATACAGACACACTGTTTACGTAAATTGATTCATCCATTTATATTAAGAATTTTCTAGTTCTCAACTTTACAATTATTTGTTTTTCTACTTCTTTGGCCATCTCATCTATTCTCTTACTAACAGTGCTATTGCTTAGTGGCATTTATTTCTTTTCTTTATCACCAATTTCCAGATTTTTTTAGAGTAAACCTGATTTAATTCACTAATTCTAGAGTATGACTTTTATTAACATTTCGTCCAAAGAACAATGATATTTTTCAGATTCGTTGGGCAAAGAGTATTCACAAATGCCAAGACGTGTCGTGTTGATATTTGCGCTTTTGTAACAAAAAAAAATTTTCCCCGAAAAATTTAAATTGCTCCTCTCCCCGATGGAGCGTGCGCTCCACGTTGAGTAACACTGCCCTAGATGATGACCCCAACATCGGTGGTCGAAATGTCGGCAAACGAGATGCGAGAAAGAAAAGGTACAGCTTAAAAAGCTTAGTAATTTGTTAAAAATTCAAGAACAACATAAAATCAGACGTTAATTTAAAAAATAATATATAAATAACAAATTCATTCATCGGACCGACAACACAAGATTGGTCTTTCCCCCCTTCATCTCTTCTAGTTATGCGCCAGGTTCCTTCAGTTGTTGGCTGCGGTTGTACTGACATATAAGATTATATTATATTTAACATAATACAAGATAATAGACACGCTGCAAGCTGAAAGTTGATGCGAGTCCTAGTTTACGCTGCCGCGTTACACGAAAGTGGAAATGACAGAGTAGGCAAAAAATCGCTTCAATTTTAATTAGTCTTGTATATTTACTTTCAAAATATTATTTGTATTAATATCTTCTTATATAACGGTTCTCGTCTGTACGTTCTAAATTGATAAATTCTCAAAATCGTATAAATCAGAACATTCGACTGGCGCTTGTCCAATCAACATATGTAAACGAAGACGCGCGCTTAATTATAAACACTTTTTATAGATATATTTTATTTATCAACACACATGTCTACAAGTCCTTTAGGGAAAAACAGGTTGAACTAAAACAAATAAAAATAAATTATGCACTTGTAAAGAAATAAAAACCCAACGTCTGTGAAATGAGCCGCCATCGGTATACGTGGGGTTGGTCGTAATAATATTTTCAATGGGGCTAATTTGTTGCTCTATAACACATGAATATGAATGTGGTGTTCGTATCCGGAATATTATAGGTTTAACGTTTAACGTTTTGATGGTCGTTGTATTTTTTTAAGAATTTTTAATTATGTAGTAAACCATGATAGTTTGATAGTTAATTATGACATCATCTAGCTGGGTGGCATGTGTTATATGTTATATATTTAATTATATACATTATATGCATAATGGTAGATACATCAAGGATCATAAATATAAAAATATTGAACCATTATAAACGTTCATTTTAAAGCATTTGACTCAACACTTGTAAAAATATATATTTTTGCAATACAGATAATTTACAACAAGAAATTAACTCATACGGTTCATATTGATAATATTTTTAAGACATGAAGTTTATTTGGAGCATTAATATTTCTCATGTACTAAATACAAAGCACACACTGAGTTCAGAAATTTGCATTTATAAGATACTTTAACAAATGCAGCTCTATTGATAGAAAATGTCGTTTAGCTAATTGACATATTTATTTATAAATATATTTTGCTGTTAAATCCTGCTCCGATATAATAATTAAATAAGTACTGTTTTGATCTAGTAATATTTAAGAATGATTACCTATTTGCTTAAAAATATATTGGATAGTGATGCTGTGTTTTTTGCGGATCAGTGATGCTGTGTTTTTTGCGGATACTTGAAAGAGCAGATCTACGTAAACAAGCCGCTGACCATTCAAGCTCTAAAAATCAACATTGCGCGTGAAGTTTGAGCAATACATTTTGAAATACTAAGGAAGGGAATGGAAAAGAGAAATTTTGTGCGAAGCAGAAAATGAAGGTCACCTACGTGATGTAATCTTTGACAATTGATTTATAAAATAAATTGATTGATTAAATAAAAAGTATAATTGGCATTTGTGTTTTAATCAATATTTATCAATATGGGGTAAACAAGCCAGTTTGCACCTTTCATGTAAGTGTTAGCATTTTTTAAAATATCACATGATGCAATAATATCACAAAATGCCTGTTAATTAAACATGCATGAAATATTTTAGCAAGAAATATCTATTAAAATATGACACTCAAATAGCATATAGTTATCTATTTTACAATTAAGTTAATGTCTTTGCTTTCAAATATGTCATAATATGATAATTTTTTATGCTAAATGGAAATCTATTAGCGGATGACCATGCACATAGATTTTACAATGCTTAATGGAATCTATTTCAAAGAATACTTTTAGTTAAAATTTGGATTTACGAATAACTTTATTAGTCAATTAATTAATTTAAATTAAATTAAGACAGTCATGACCTAATTGCTATAGACCAATTCATTACGATGTTAAAAAATATATAGTATTATTACGAAACAAAAAAAACTATAATAAAATTAATACATAGAAAGAAACAATATATAAAATCATGAAATATTAAAATTAAATGATACGAACTGATCCAGCTCCTCGTAGCTGACATATCACAGTATTTTAAAAAAGTGCTTAGAATTCAGCGAATCGTATTCCAACGCTCCTAAAAGAACGGAACTAAATATCCTCTTATAAAGGTATGTTAAGAATATTTTTTTTAATTTTCGTGTGTGCGCTTTTTGTTTATCTATTCTTAAGAAATTTCTTCCAAGCATAAAACCAACACATATTATAGTTTTTGCTCTTTTGAAAAAAACATCAGACAACCGTTTTTTAAATATTTTTTTAATAATACTCATAATAAACATCTTCCGAAGACATTTCTCTATCAGCCTGCAATGATATAAATGAACGGATTCCGTAAAAACATTCTTAAAATATATAAAAAAAAACTGTTGCCTTTGTTACATACTTTGAATAGCATTCCTATTTCTTAAAGTGAATGTGAACGCAATTTTTCGCAGATGAATCTAATTGCTACCTCAATAAGAGCTTCGTTGAAGACTAAGACAGTTTCAGCGTTTTTGTTCATCAACCTTTTAGGAGCATTTCTAAGATTTTTAGATCATTCAATGTATTATAAGTTGATCTGTGGTTACTCAGAGGTTCACATATGGCCATATACACCCATACCTCGATATACGGCCGCTCTTTATACGGCCTTTCGCTATAACGGCCCTCTTCAATTAAGGCACGTTTTCGATTTACGGCCTAAAATGTTTCGCTATAACGGCAAAAAAACTTTTTTTCGATGTCGATTTTTAAAAAAATTTAAAAATAGATTTAATTTGCATAATTTAAAAATATAAAATGAAGCAGCTAGCGCCGATGAGGCCGCGTCTATGGAATATCCCAACATTTTAAAGGGAATTATTGAAAGAGGTGGTCATAAACCTGAACAAGTGTTTAACGTAGACGAAACAGGGCTTTATTGGAAGAGAATGCCTGATTGCACGTACATTTTAAAAACCGAAAAATCTGCGCCTGGTTATAAGGTGTCTAAAGAACGATTAACTTTGCTACTTGGTGCAAATGCCGCGGGTGATTTTAAGCTAAAACCACTTTTAATATATTTGTCCGAAAATCCAAAGCTTCTTAAAGGACTAAATAAAAATCAATTACCCGTCATATGGAGATCCAACAAGAAAGCTTGGATGACTAAAGCTACTTTAGAGGATTGGTTCAAAAATCACTTTGGCACAGAAGTGAAAAAATATTTGCGAGACAATAACAAGCAACAAGGCTTCACTAATTTTGGATAATGCACCAGGGCATCCTACTAATTTATCCGAACTATCTGAAGATGTCATGATTGAGTACCTTCAGAAAAATACAACAGCTCTGATCTAACCAATGGATCAGGGTGCAATAGGATAATACCTACTAGGTGCAATACCTACGCCGAACTTTCCGACAACATATAAGGGAAACCGATGGTAAATCTTCAATTAAAACATTTTGGAAAAACTATAACATCAAGGATGCTGTTGACAGCATCAGTGAATCATGGAAGGAATTAAAAGTAACAACAATGAACCATGTTTGAAAAAATAAATGTCCAGAATGTGTAAAAAGTACTGATGCAGAAGTTAATTGCCTTCCTGAAATTAGGCAAAACATTTTGGATCTAGCACATGATCTCGGCTTTGAAGGTTTGAACGAACGTGATGTGCTTGATCTACTTGAAGCTGATAGTGAACCCCTTTCATATAAGGAACTCATTCAGTTGCAAGCAGAACCGGCATTTGATGAAGAGACAGAGCCTGTTGTATCCAAACAGCTAACATAAAAAAAAATGTCAAAAGCGTATTTCTCAAGTATTTGCGAGACAATAACTTGAGAAACAAGGCTTTGCTAATTTTGGATTAATGCACTAGGGCATCCTACTAATTTATCCGAACTATCTGAAGATGTCATAATTGAGTACCTTCCGAAAAATACAACAGCTCTGATCCAACCAATGGATCAGGGTGCAATAGCCACTTTTAGGCCGGTTTCACACGTGCCGGGTGGATTTGCCCGGCACCGGGCCGGCGCCGTGTAGTGGGGATGGTGTTGTATGGGCTAGTACCTATCATTTCAGACGTGCCGGACAAATCAACCCGGCGCCGGCCCGACGCTGACTGCCGGGTTGTCGCCGGCCGCGCTCACTAAACTGTCCGGCGCCGGGTACCGAGTTGAGTGTGGTGGGGGTAAAACTCAAACATGAACCGGGCCGTTGACAGTGATTGTGGTATCTTGTAATAAAATTATTAAATACATTCCCCGTGTTTAGGCAATAGCGGAAGAAATAGACCTCGAAATTTTAATTATATTAATGTAATCTCTTTTAATTATCATAGTAGAATACATACAAAAATAAAAAAATAACGCGAAATGTGTGGAAGGACTTATGTGAAGCCGTTAATCCTTAATTACTGGCACCAGTTGACGGGGTATAGGTCGGGTTGGGAAGAAACCGGCCAGAAACCGGCCAGAGACCGGCCACGTGTGAAAGCTTTGTAAACGGCGCCGGCCCGGTGCCGGGTGAATCCATCCGGCACGTGTGAAACCGGCCTTAAGACATATTACCTACGCCGAACTTTCCGACAACTTATAAGGGAAACCGATGGTAAATCTTCAATTAAAACATTTTGAAAAAACTATAACATCAAGGATGCTGTTGACAGCATCAGTGAATCATGGAAGGAATTAAAATTAACAACAATGAACCATGTTTGGAAAAAAATATGGCCAGAATGTGTAAAAAGTACTGATGCAGAAGTTAATCGCCTTCCTGAAATTAGGCAAAACATTTTGGATCTAGCACATGATCTCAGCTTTGAAGGTTTGAACGAACGTGATGTGCTTGATCTACTTGAAGCTGATAGTGAACCCCTTTCATATAAGGAACTCATTCAGTTGCAAGCAGAACCGGCATTTGATGAAGAGACAGAGCCTGTTGTATCCAAACAGCTAACATAAAAAAAAATGTCAAAAGCTTTTTCCTATTTCGAACAAGGAATAAACATCCTCCTTGAAAACGATCCTGACGTCGAACGTAGCGCTAAAGTTTCTCGAGGAATTAACTCAGCCATTAGGTGTTATAAATCACTGAAGAACGAAATGGACAAGACGGCAAGACAAACAACGTTGGACAATTTTTTTAAGCCAGGCCCATCCTTACCAGCGAAAAATGAGAACGACAGTGATCTGCAGGTTACCATTTCTTCATCGTCTTCAGATTAAAGCCATTTTAAAAAAAATTATCTATGTATTCATACACATATTTTATGTAACATGAAGTTGTTTCATTTTTGTTTGTGGATTATTGTTGGTTTTTTTGAGTCTGTTATTATTTTATGTACAAATGTATGTACTTGTTATGTATGTATTTTTGATTTAAATGAAATAAAAATATAAAATTCATTTTAAATGATAAACCATGTTACATATTTAACAAATTTGGAACCGATCCCATTGAATTTGTATGAATTTGTATTAGAATAATTGATTCGTTATACGGCTTTTCGCTTAGCGGCCAAGTTTCGGGGAACGTATCTAGGCCGTAAAGCGAGGTATGGGTGTACATATATTTACCAATAACAAAGAAAGAAGTCGGGAAGATTGAGACAAAATTTACTATGAACATTTGCATTAAAACAATAAATTAAATTTATTTTTGGAACCAATTACATTTTTTTAATAAAACATAAAAAATATGTGAGTATTCCATACTTTTTTTCTTAGAAAAAAATCATTGGAATTTTTTGCAAACGATACTGTTTACAAACTAAACGTAAAAAGGGTTCCTAGGACATATCGGGACCTTTTAAAAACAAACTCGCCTGCAATCGTTGTCGTGTATCCCGTCATTGATTTTGTCGCAAAATCATTCAAAGGTCAGAAATGCCCGAGATATCAGAATGCGCCCGCAGGCCGCAGGCCATTGTCCGGACCACACCGATAGCCAATGACGATTGATCTCTCCGACAACGTCACGCTTGCCTACACGCTATTCTGGGGTGGCCTATCAAAGGTCACTTTTGTGACTTAGGCTATTTGACCTGACAATTGTTGATTTGATAGAAAATATTTTTTTAACATCAAACATACTATGTACATCAAAAACTGTGTGATGTTTTACGTCTTGTATGTATTCATTATATGGCAGAAATGGCCAAACATTTGAAGACTGCGGTATTGGTACTTAAAAATCAAATGTCTGTATAGTAAGATTATTAAGTAAATTTTGTTATAAATGAACACTGAATATATTTACGTAATCGTTTATCATTTAAAATGATAAAAAGTACGTTTTATGAAATTTTGCTTCCCTCAAAATATTTCACGTTTTTACCAGTTGTATTACTTCAATATATATTTTGTAATTATTTTTTCGACTTGAAGTCAAATGTTATTTTAGTTGAATATATAAAATATTATTATTCCACTGTAAAATTGATATCTAGTTGACTTTGATTTAATAAATAGATTCAAGAAAATGGCAAGATAGATGTTTTAAATATATAATAGTATATCAAACTATACATATACAATATTGTTTCAAGATTACACCTCCCACCGAGTATCGGACTACATACGTACAGTTTCCGTTTTGAAGACATTGCTAAAAACATGCAAATCCCATTAAGTCAATTAAGTCATCGAGTCGATGAGATTGCGAGCTTCTGCATTATTTTTTTTATCAATTATGCGGTTCTTTAACATTGTTTACTTTAACATACATATATTATTTCTTCATTCGAATTATTATTTTAATCCGCCTTATTTCACGTGCTTCCACGTACCCAAAATGTCACGGCACACATAAGACGATATCCATTGTGAGCGAGCTTAAAATTTTATCTTGATTTCTCGAAAAGCTCACTGAGCCATTGTTTTCTCTTATAGTTATGCATTTGAAAAAAATACTAAACGCAATTTGATTAGTCATTGCCAGACGTTCGTGTATTATGTGCTCTCATACCATATACATAATAATATATTACATGTACTGGACATTATGCTATGTAAAAATGGCAATAGAGAACAATACTCATATTGCATAATATGCCTAAATTAGAACCAGCTCAGAGAATTACGGAATCTGGTGTAAAATCTATTCTTATGAAATAGATTTTGTTGTTCAATTAATAAAAAAAATATGTATTATAATACATAAAAAAACACTTTTAAGCAGCGTTTTGAAAACTTGTTCAGAAGGCGAACTAGTTTTCGATAGTCAAAATGAATATTTTTATAGTTTTTTTGTGATTACGATATATAATATAAGAGCGGTTGTTTTAATGACTTGTTATTTGATTGATTTTTTTATTTTGCTTTTAACAAAATAAATCTAATGAAGTTTTATTCTGGAATATATGTATAAATATAAGTTCACAAATAATAAAATGCTTAGCACCAGAAATATTTTAGAATATTATATCATGTTTAATTCACTATTAATTAAAATTAAATTATTTGTTTTAAAAATATTTTACTCAATTTGTTTTTATGATTTTAATATTTTAGTAATCATTATCTTTTTTTGTGCAACATGAAAATATTACAGTTTTATTATTTCGCTACTCTTTGAGGAGTATCGCCGTACATGTACGGCAGTTAATCTTTCACTGTATTAAGGTACTCCAGATGGTTATATATTTACATATAAAATTGTAATATATTAACATATAATGTATAACTGAGTAAATAATAAATAAAAAACATTATTTTCATATAAAATTTTTTTAATTAAAATTTTTGTATATGATTTTTATAGAAAATATTACCATTAATATAATACGAAATAAATTAATATAACAAAATATAATTTTTATTAATTTTATAAAATATATTGAAAGCCTCTGTATTGATACAAAAAAAGTCGAATAATATATTATATTAAATATGTAAAAGAAAGTAACAAAATTTAATAATAGAAAAGTGTTAAAATAAATTATTAACAAAAAAGTAGTAAAATAAATCAAAGCAATAAAAGTAATAAAATCATTGATTTTTTAAATTATTATTTACTAAAAATGCAATATAAAATATATAACTACGGAAATAATTATGGAACTCACTCTTATGTCTATACTAACAAATTGACAAATGTTTATAAATTATCAAATTACTCAAAGGGTTAAAAAAACATTTTTTTTAATTGTAGATAATAACAAATTGTAAACTTTAAAATGTTATAAGCCAATATTGTATAGTATTATATATATTGGTATGTTTGTAAAATTATGTGTATTATTGAAATAAACGTTTTATAAGAAAGTGTATTTTTTTATTTATGGTTTAAATATATTTTTATTTTTAATTTTTACGTAAGACAAAATTAATCAATATATACGAACCTGATCGATTACGCATCTAAAAAATATTATTTCTAACGTTTGTATATATTCTTATGAATTAATCACTACAATCATCAATTATATTTTCTAGAAGTTCTAGCAACATGTGATCGATGCATTAAGAAATTACTAAAAATTGATGATGACATTTATATGTCACGTGTTACAACACGCGTCTTACAGTCACGTTTATGGCACTGATGCACGCATCTCCTTTTTTATTGCACTTTAATAGACTGACGATGAAGACGAAGTTGAATAAATAAATAAAATAAAAAAACCGGCTAAGCTCGGCATTAATAACTTAAATCCGTTGTCAAATTTGTAACGTTAAAAACTCGGAGTACAATGGCATTAGGACCGTTAAATTCCATAAGTCGCACTCGGACAAAATCTCAAGAATGAAAAGGAGGTGAAGAATAAAAAAATAATACGGATCCTATAAAATATGTTGCAAGGTGTAAACATATATTCCAGGTGACCGAGAGTTATTTTTTTAATAGGTTCTCGAATAAAAAAAGTGTTGGTGTCACTTGGATTTGATTTATGTTGGCAACACATGCTCCCCGCGGGTCGGTCGGCAACAAAAAAGCCTATATGTTACTCACATTGGCGGTCAAGAAGAAGAAGTAAAAGAATAAGAAGTGAGTATAAAAAAAACACAACATTGTTACCTCTCACCCATGGTGGCATGTCGAAATCACACGTTGTGACCTTAACAATTTCATAAAACGTAATGCGCAATGCTAGTCTTGCGATCGAGTTCATAATATCTCAAGTTTTTATAAACACACTGTGTTTATATTATGCATACACTTATAACCTAATATATTGCTTGGCAGACGTCTTTTATGGTTTGTCTTAATTAATAAAATTATTGATAATTTCTATTTATTATCTAAATCTAAAATCTTGTAAGCTGTTGCCATCGATTTTAGAAAAATAATTTGAATGAACATATATTATTTTTTACCTATAAAATTGATAATATTAATGTTAAAAAAACTTAAATTATCCATGTTTTTGTAGCATTAACAGTACATTAGATTTAAGCAAAAAAATTGCTTTTTTAGCCATTCTAAATATATGTACATATGTATATTGCATTAATTCTATAAATTAGTTGCCAAATTTTTAACCTAAGTTATATCGGAAATGGGTAAAAATATACACAAAGATGCATTTAAAATCTAATATGATTTATTTAAAATAAGGGATATTGATCTTATAGATTTAAAAATAGCAAAAAATATCATAAAAACATGTTTATAAATTGGTCGATATTTTGCAAATATAAAATCTTATTTTTTATTTGCTTATATTTTGTGAATTGTTTTTCTATATAAATATAAAAAGTATGATTATTTAACAATTATTTTAATAGAATGCATGTAAAAGCTCTTTCCTAAACTTGTTTTAAAAAAGTATATTGGTAATTTTATGTAATAATGCGATGATCAAAAATTAATCTATTATGCTGTATCAACGAACGATTGTTGAAAAAGTTTTTTCCACCGTATTATACAAATATATGTAAAAAATGTGCTTCAAATAGTCGAGACTATCCTAACCACAGGCACCTATTGGGGGAAGATTTGTCTCGTTCACACCTGTGAATCGAAGATTTATACAAGTAATACATCACGCGTTCATATCGTCTCCACGTCATGCATACCGACTGTCAATATTTATATTAAATTACAGTTCAAACTATGCACGCGCGTAGGGCTACCATACTTTTAGGAAACAATATCGGAAGGCGTATAAAATAAATGCTGATGTTAATTTGAGTTATTTTTTTAATTCTTGTACATGAATTTGCTATAATGCATATTACATTTCAATAAATTTATGCAAGCTTGTCGGTAATTAATTTATTCATAGGATATCTGAAGATTAGGGTTAATATTAAAACACCTCCCGACTTAGCTCCTTAACAAAGCGTTATCGTACTGTATTTTTTGTTTATTATCCAGCAGGTACACCCATACCTCGATATACGGCCGCTCTTTATACGGCCTTTCGCTATAACGGCCCTCTTCAATTAAGGCACGTTTTCAATTTACGGCCTAAAATGTTTCGCTATAACGGCAAAAAAAATTTTTTCGATGTCGATTTTAAAAAAAATTTAAAAATAGATTTAATTTGCATAATTTTAAAATGAAAGGTGAAGCAGCTAGAGCCGATGAGACCGCATCTAAGGAATATCCCAACATTTTAAAGGGAATTATTGAAAGAGGTGGTCATAAACCTGAACAAGTGTTTAACGTAGACGAAACAGGGCTTTATTGGAAGCGAATGCCTGATTGCACGTACATTTCAAAAACCGAAAAATCGGCGCCTGGTTATAAGGTGTCTAAAGAACGATTAACTTTGCTACTTGGTGCAAATGCCGCGGGTGATTTTAAGCTAAAACCACTTTTAATATATTTGTCCGAAAATCCAAGGCCTCTTAAAGGACTAAATAAAAATCAATTACCCGTCATATGGAGATCCAACAAGAAAGCTTGGATGACTAAAGCTACTTTAGAGGATTGGTTCAAAAATCACTTTTGCACAGAAGTGAAAAAATATTTGCGAGACAATAACTTAAGCAACAAGGCTTCGCTAATTTTGGATAATGCACCAGGGCATCCTACTAATTTATCCGAACTATCTGAAGATGTCATGATTGAGTACCTTCAGAAAAATACAACAGCTCTGATCTAACCAATGGATCAGGGTGCAATAGCCACTTATAAGGCATATTACCTACGCCGAACTTTCCGACCACTTATAAGGGAAACCGATGGTAAATCTTCAATTAAAACATTTTGGAAAAACTATAACATCAAGGATGCTGTTGACTGCATCAGTGAATCATGGAAGGAATTAAAATTAACAACAATGAACCATGTTTGGAAAAAAATATGGCCAGAATGTGTAAAAAGTACTGATGCAGAAGTTAATTGCCTTCCTGAAATTAGGCAAAACATTTTGGATCTAGCAAATGATCTTGGCTTTGAAGGTTTGAACGAACGTGATGTGCTTGATCTACTTGAAGCTGATAGGGAACCCCTTTCATATAAGGAAGTCATTCAGTTGCAAGCAGAACCGGCATTTGATGAACAGACAGAGCCTGTTGTATCAAACAGCTAACATCAAAAAAATTGTCAAAAGCTTTTTCCTAGTTCGAACAACGAATCAACATCTTCTTTGAAAACGATCCTGACGTCGAACGTAGCGCTAAAGTTTCTCGAGGAATTAACTCAGCCATTAGCTGTTATAAATCACTGAAAAACGAAATAGACAAGAAGGAAAGACAAACAACGTTGGACAATTTTTTTAAGCCAGGCCCATTCTTACCAGCGAAAAATGATGACGACAGTGATCTGCAGGTTACAATTTCTTCATCGTCTTCAGATTAAAAACATTTAAAAAAATATTATGTATGTATACATACACATATTTTATGTAACACGAAGTTGTTTAATTTTTGTTTATAGATTATTGTTGGTTTTTGGAGTCTGTTATTCTTTTATGTACAAATTTATGTACTTGTTATGTATGTATTTTTGATTTAAATAAAATAAAAAGATAAAATGCATTTTAAATGATAAACCATGTTACATATTTAACAAATTTGGAACCGATCCCATTGAATTTGTATGAATTTGTATTAGAATAATTGATTCGGTTTACGGCTTTTCGCTTTGCGGCCAAGTTTCGTGGAACGTATCTAGGCCGTAAAGCGAGGTATGGGTGTATATATAGTATTTTATTATATGTTCCCTGCGGTAATTATTAATTTTTGACATAAGCTTTCATTCGCGATATTGCGAACATTCTCAGATGTTTTTAATTGCTGCAAAGAAAATAAGAAACCGCAGTATTGTTTTCGACTCATCTGGATGGGCGAAATTAGAACTTAAGAAAATTAGAATTCGAAACGTTGGAAAAATAGAGGAGAGTAATATAAGCGCGATACGTAAGCCTTTATAAAGTACATAACAAACCGTACTTTTTGTGATTTCATAACGAAAAATTGAACATAGACACGCGAAAAAATATTAACTTTGACAAACCACACTTTAGATTAAAATCATCATATTTTGATACAACTAAAACTGTAAGCAAAATTAAAAATCCAATTGTAAGAAATTATAGTATCTGAAATTGAAATAAAAAAATGGTAATTAATAAAAGCTATTTAAAATACTTGGTGATGGGTTTTAAAGCAATCTTAATTTTATTTTACCAAAATTCGCACTTATATAAATATGTTTAAACAAACTGATTCAAAAGTTATTGCAACAAACAAACAATCCTAGCCCTGCATCTCTCCCGCGAGTTACTATCTCACGCTAGACGAGTTTACTGGCGAAAATGATTTGTGAGCACAAAATGATGAATTCGATCGGTAGATAACAATGATCCATTGTGGGAAGCTGCGTTGATTGGCACTTGGGTTAACAAGTAGTAGTAGTAAGCAGTTGGTACAACACTGTTGAAATAAGCATTTAAACGTTTAATTTGGTTACGTCGGCGTTCCCATATTTCACGCGAGTGGAAATATGCGCTTGCCACCACACCATCGATACAGTAATCTATCACTTTGACTTCGACAGGTGTGGTAAACTGTGGGTATGGGATTTGTCGAATTTTTGTCGTTGTAGAAATTGAATTTAATAATATAATAATTATTGAAAAAGTAATTTAATAAATTAAAAGGGCATATGAAGATATGGTTTTAATATTACATTTAACAATAAAATGATTTTGTTGAAAAAGAAATGAATAATTTTTAATTTAAATTTAAAACTCTAAAAAATATTTACTAATAACACGTTGCTCTCACAATACTGATAACCGTGCGATAAAGAGAAAATCTCACATTTTCAAAATGGTGACTGAAAGCAATGCTATTAAATGTTTAGAATTCCACTATTTTTGAGAATGAATTAGTGAAAATTTAGTCAATAAATTAAACAGACAATAAAGAAATCCAGAAACATTTTTGCTATTCCTATAGAGTAATTATGGATATAGATAGCTATTTAAATTTACACTATCCACCGATATATTTAAACAATATTTAAGCTTTCATCTTCTAATAAGGACAATTTTCACTATTACTCAAATATAAAATATACATTTTAGAAAATTAAAAGTGCAGTAAATGCGTTTGCAAATAGTGTATTAGAACTAGGGATTCTGAAGTCTCGGGTTTTTTCGATTCCCGGGACTCGAGACCCAAATTTTTAAAGTCCCGGGAATTCCCGGGACTCGAGACTTTGATTATTTTTCGTATAATCATGAAAAAAAATTATGTTAAAAAATTAACTTATTATTATTAACTTATTATTATTAATTTTAATTAATTTATTATTATTAACATATATTATTTGTTATATGTTATAGGTACGATAGGTGAAAATGTATTGAAACAATTTAAAAACACTTTATTCGATATTTATTTAAATTTAATTTATTACAATTTTTTTAATCGAAATATTTATATTAATATTAAGTTAAAACCTTTACTTTTGTAAGGAAAAATATGTTTTTAAAAACACCAAGGCGTTTAATGATGAATCACATAGCCTGTTCCTGGTTTTTGTGGCAAATATTCCAGATGTAGAAAAAACTTTCTCGCTATCTGTAGATGTTGGCTTAATTGTAAGCAATGATTTGAATAAAAACTCTAGATTCGGAGCTCGCTTGATAGTTGAGTTTAATATCTGAAACTCCTTTTTAAAGTTGAATTTTTTATTTCTAGTCGTTGAAATATTTTGGTGGTTCGTACGACAGAGTTGTGTTGATTTCAAATATTTTTTTTAAAAGGAAATTAACAATAATTTCTGATGTTAATAAAGTGCAATCTCGACGACTTAGAGCTTCAACTGCCAGTTTTATAGGAGTGAGTACTTCACAAATATTTTCCAATACGTGAATGTTCGATTCATTCCAAATTTGGCCGATGCCAAGATCAATTAATGATTTTCTAACTTTTTTAGTAACTTTCAAAATCTCGAGATCATGGGTAATAAGGAATTCCACCTTGTCTTCATATCGAGACATAAATTAAGCTCGACATCAAATTCGCTCTTTACATATTTTTGTAAAATTGCACTACGGAAAGTCTCGAGTCCCGGGTTATTAATTTTTAAATTCCCGGGACTCCAGACAGCAAAAACTCTTTGAATTCTCGGGAATAAATTCCCGGGTTGTCTCGACACAGAATCCCTAATTAGAACTTATTTTTTTTTACTTCATATTTTTTTTAAACAAATACATTTTAACGAACTTAACAATATAATTGACTTGATATTAAAAAAAAAAATACTGTACTTCATATTTTAATTAATTAAATATATATTAAAAAGTTCATACAATTATAAATAAAAAATATTTTAAAGTAGTTTGTAAGAAAGATTCACAAACATATAATTGCTATTTAAAAAATGAAATCCTATTAGAAAACTAATTACTGATGAAGTGTTATTTTATAATAAAAAAGGTTGTCGATTCCTTTATTTATGCGTCATATACATGGATTCAATCACATTGGAAGCTCCGTATGCCGCGTGCATGGAAATGAGACCGTTTTTATAAAACGAATTATTGTGATTTATGATTCTACATATTTTATTATACACTCGTGAATATAGTTATTTATATTATAGTGTAATGAAAATATTACTTTCATAAATATTTTTAGCGACATTTTTGGCTTATTTAAGTTTATTTTGTATTACAATAATCAATAATAAATAAATTATTATTAATAATAAAATTCAACTTTTATCTACAACACGTTTTTAAATTACACTAAATAATTTTATTTTTATTGAAATTAAAATTAGAGAAGTAAGCATAATATTTATATTTTTATTGGATGTTTTAATAATAAACTCCTGTAGTTAAAACTCGCAGTAAAAATGATATAGTACAGTATAATCCAAATACACACCTATATCTAACACGATAAATTAATTGCACAGTTTAGTGACGTTTTTTAACTGGGAAGAAATTGATACACGAACATAATCATTATAATTTTCTACCACATAAAACAAACACCGCGGGGTTTCGTACGTTAACCACCACATATTATTTAATAGTCTCTGAAAGGCATGCTTGTTTTTTTCACCACCATATAACTATCAGAATTTAATGGATTGTTGAGATGGTATTAAACTTAATTGCGACATTTATTCCGAACATTTAATTTTTACTCTTTTAATAATTACAACAATATTTATATATTTATTGTATAATACATACACATATGTATGTTAAGTAATACAATTCTACAACACAGTTTATAGTTAGATTTTTGTATCTTTGTCGGAAATGTGTTGAATATTTTATTATTTGTCCCTCTAATATAAAAAATGAAATTAGCCTCGAGCTAATTTTTTATTTTATTTTTTATTTAATCTTCCGAATACGTACAATTCAGTATTAATCAACAGACTGAAAGTCTGAGAATCGGTGACTACTATATTAATAATTATAAATTATTATATATTTTATAATATATAACCAATAGAGTCAGTTTTTCAGAAAATAAAAATTCAAGTGCCGCTGCCGGAGTTATTAATTTGAGATTATGGGAAGACTGGAAGATGAATCATACTATTATGAAATCTTATGTTATGTAATACATTTGTTGATCAAATATGTAATTAGTTTGAAACCTGATATCAAAATCGATTACGAAAGCTGCGCGTCAATAAAGTTGATCTGATTCATAAGTAAATAAGATTTTAAACGTATCGTTCTTAAAAAATAAAGGATGATGGCATTTGGTGCATCAGATAATCGGATTACGTAGCACAATTAACTTTACAGAATAAGCCCAAAGTCACCATTTAAAATTATATAAGTTATTCGGGGTTACATATTATTTTATTTTTCTTAAGAATTGCTTTTGAAATATTTTAAGCAAACATTAACGCCAGTGTATGTAATAATCTATTGTTGTAGCCCAGAGAGCGTACAATGGTAATTTTCAGCAAAAAATAATTTCTGTAATAAGCGATATTGGCTTTGGTACAAAGGATCACATACGAAGTGAGTCTAGGCTCAGATCGTGTACAGGAAACTGTTTAACGTTGATGAGTATATGCTAACCAAGTACATGCACATTTTATGCTTATATGGAATACAATGTAAGAGATAAATAAGTCGTGCTCGATTTTAATGTAAAATTTAGTGCTGATCACATATCTGTTGCTGTTTTTATCTATGTTTTTAGATTTCATTTTAGCTATAATTGATTGATTTGAACCAAAACTTAATTCTTCAGTAGATATGTTTTGTTTTAAAGAAATATAATTGTTTTAATAATATAAATTCGAATTTTTATGAATGAAAATATATCTGAATTTTACGATCAACAATGGCTTTTAGATTTATGTTTTTTTAACAGATATAACAATAAAATTAAATGAATTAAATTAATAACTACAAGGTGAAAATAAATTTAATACCGAATATTATCAGAATGTAAAAGCTTTTGTAACAATCGTTGGCAAAGAATGCAATTCATTTTAAATTATTAAACGAATTTAACAGTGACAATTTTTTTTCAAAATATGCTAATGAAGTCACAAAACTAATCAAAGCATTAAACTATAGATTTTCATTTATTGAAAAACATGAGGAAATGTTCACTTTTCCTATCCCCGTTTGAAGTAAAGGACGAAACTGCACCTTCTCATTAACAAATGGAGCTAGAGTACGCTCGGGATAAGGATTCCGGTTTGTTATTGTGTGCGTGAACTGTGTGGCTCAAAACAATTTCGCTCAGAATATTTAATTTTTTTATTTTAAAAGAAAATATATGTTTATTTAACATACATACATCTGAGCTAAGTTGGAAATTTAAACGGACAATTAAAAATATATTATATAATCGCAGAAACCAGACATTGATGTCATTAATTAAATATTTGCAAAATTCAAAATCTTTCACTAGTCAAAAAAATAATGAAGTCTTTAGCTATTCTTCAAAAGCAAAAAGATATAAAATGGGGAAAGAAATTATTCGCAGATTGTTTAATGGCTCGACGACTCTATTAAATCATTAGAATCCATTGAATAAATTAAAAAATTATCATTGGCGCAACGATAAGAATAATAACTGTTTTAAGCCTTACAGAGAATAGTGTAAAAAAACCAACAACGTACGGATTAATGGAAACATAATTAAAACATTTTAATCTACGGGTAAGAGAACGAATAACTTACAGTGTATATTTGAAGCCTTGATATCAATTAACTCAGATATGCCCAAGAAATTTTGTTCTCTTAAAATTTCATTTATAAATAAATAACAGTGGCACTAGTTTAGTGACCTACTCATGGGACAGTGGGCATATCTGAGTTAAACCAATATCAACACAAAATTATTTAAAATAAATCACTAGAGAAGATCGAACTTCTGTGCCACACTGCACTTTAATGACGAATACCAGCGTTGACGAATCAGCGACTGTCCTTAAAAGAGAAAGCGAGACAACGAAGTACACGCTACATCGCTTCTCCCTCTCATATACATGTACACGCACACAATAACAAACCGGCATCCTTATCCCGAGCGTACTCTAATAGACCTGTAAACAAATATTGCAATGAAAGCCATATTCGAAGGCAATACAATACAATACTTTCATAAAAAGTACGTATTTGAAGATAAAGTTAAGGAGATTAGCAATGTGCATTATAGCTGCATTTGGCACGCCAAACATTTTTCTCAAAGTTAAAATCGTAAAATCGAAGTTTCTCAACGCCTTATGTACATAAAAAATCTATATTCCTGCTCGAACGTCACTTCCAAGTCATCGACGGAAGTAAAGCACCTAAATTGTCAGAGAAATCTGCCGGGTAAGGGGATCTGGAAAATGTGACAACATGACACTTGTGCGATGCTGAACGTCAGTCAATTATCGATCGACCAACTCACAGCAAAAAGAGAATGAATCCGAATTTGTGGGAGTACTCTGAAAAACTTTCAGATCATCAAGATATAATAAATATTTATCTCTCATAATCAGCTTGTCCAAAAACTATGTTATATATTGTGTCTAATAATAAGGGAGAAACAGATTTTCGTCAATTTGTGTGGACCCAAATATTTATATTTTACTAATTGTTATTATCCAATACTTAAAAGTAGACAATCTATCGAAAGCTCATAGTTTATAAAGGGCATTAAATCGACTTCGAGCAAACTCTTTTAATACACATGTATATACTTATAATTCGCCTTATACATTGCTTTAATGAGAGCGTAGTATAATAGGCGTTCTGACTCGTTAGCGCAGATGAGACACCAATCGTTCATCACAGCAACAAAAACAGTACTCTGAGCAACTGGACTTTTCGCTCCTCCTTGTTTGATCGGCGTCGTAATTGACGTGCGTTTGACATGCATCCTTACATACGCCCAACATTCCTCACATTCATCCTATCTCTAACTTTTTCGAAGACGTACAAAAACGCGAATGAAAACATTGAATGCGCGAGAACCGAGGATGACGCGGCGTCCCACGAAGAGTTGCTGGAGATTCGGCTAGTCATCGGACCTCTCCATGATCCAGGGACTTTATTTGTGTGCGTTTCGTATTTTCCCACCTGTCACCTCGCGCCCATTCAAACGCGGCGGATATCATTTGATATCCTTTGCGTGGTGAACGAAATATTATTATTAATAAAAAAACTGTGAGGTGGCGGCTTATTCAATACCATGGGTTTGTTTATAAAAATAACCCGTCGGACACGCCAAAGGAGATCTATTGATTGATCACGCGGCTCTTACGTTTCTAGCGAGTGGAAGTATTTAATCATTTTTTATGATGATTTTTGAAAAGCAAATGTTAGTAATTCTACATGTTTATATGTCTTCTATGCGTAAAATAAGCCGCGCTAAAACTAACATGCACACATGTACTAAAAATAAGTTTTGATGATGATCTAATATCTATAATAATATATATTAAATAAATTCTGTAGTAAAAATATAAATCCACTAAGAGATAATTGCCTAAATTGTATTATTATATGATTTTAAGTGCAAATATTAATTTAATATAATAAGCTAGACCATCTAGCGGATCAGATTAGAGCCGTTAAAATGTTTTTATAACAACTAGATTTGTACATAAAATATGTTTTGGTTTTATAATTTGTAGCTCATTTTTTTAAATTTTTTATAACAAATATGGCAATCATGACTTGACAGGTTTCCCTAGTGCGTCACTATGACCATCATACAAAAAATAATATGCATTTAAAAAAAGCACTAAAAATATATGAGCTCCATCCCACATGATTTTTTCCAGCTCCTTATTGATATCGCCCACAGCATCATAGTCCTGGCCACAACGGGTAAGAATAAAGGACGCGATCGCGGCTCTTACTGCCCTTAGCAACTTTAAAAAGTGCTTCATGAGTAGACGCTACGCTAATAATGCAATGAATTGTATGCAATGCTCAAAACAAAAAAGTACCATGATATAATTACAGATCAATCCGTACACTATCTTGTAGAGTAATCTCGAAGATTTTCTTTAAATTATGTATCTCCTGCATGTTTTAATAAAAATATAATATTTAATTACATAGATCAATTGCTTTAAACTGTGCATCACACTTAGTTGTAACACATATGAAATCGTATATATAAAAGATCTAATAAAAATATTATATTATATAATAAAAACTGAGAGGCACTTGCGTATTCTATGATACAATAATCTAAAGTTAATAAAAGAGTTGGCAGTGATTCTTAGACTTATGCAATTTACTTGTTGATTTATAGTAAAAAGTACTTTAAACCACTTTATTAAATAATTAATTAATCAGAAAAAAACAATAAGTACTAATAACACCTTATAAAAACATAAGTGTAGAAAAGACGATTTTATATATACAATATTTAAAAAAAAAAAAAATCAGAAAAAATATTGATGGAATTTAAATAGTAATAAATATTATATATAAAAATATTACTTCTTTACTATTGTTGTTATTATTATTTTTATTTTTTGGTACAAATTGTAGATAAATGTTAAAATAGTAGTTTATTTAATTGGGAACTTGCTTAAATTCACTGTTTTTATTTTATCTGTAACGTCAAATTTATTATAGAAAATATTTACCTTTTTAAAATCATAAAAACTAATTTTAGAAAGCTCTTATTGTAAAAATTTAATCAATATCTAAATAGAGTTCGTGAATTTTATATATGTTTTACACTATTCTATTATTGGTAAGATCAAATCTAAAATAAGTAAGTGCAATTAAAAATTAACAATAAAAAGTCAAAGCTATCAATTAAGTAAAAGAAAATAATAATAAAAAATAATCTTTTAATGATTATTTTTTTAAAACTGCAGGTGATATTTAATTGATGTTCGTTTATATACATATATGTGAGATTATTTTAGCAAATGATATTTTCAAATTATTATTTAGTTTATATATTATAATAAATATTTTTTAAATACATATATATATATAGAAAATACTTTACATAAATAAAATTCCATTCAGAAATTGTGTGAATATGACGGTTTATAAATCAATAATAAAATCAAATTAATACACTAGTCTATTTTTTTTAATTGTTGAAATTTAATATCTCATAAATATATAATATCGTTATTTATAGAGTTTAATATAAAAAATAACTGTAGTAGTTTAAAATAAATTTGCTTGATTCTGGACACAAATCTGTCTTAACATGTTAATCCGAGTTTATCGAACGTTTCTCAATAGAAAATCTTGAATTATGCGCAGATAAGTTATTTATCATATTATAGCGGTAAGATAACACGTTTAAATAATGATAATATATATATACCGACATATAAACCCTATTCCCCTCTCAGCATGGTAGCGATAATGATTATAAAAGTTTTATATGAATTACCAGTTGAAAACTCATGTTTCTATTAATTAATAATTAGGGAAAATCGTGTTTAATTTTGACATGCCATATATTTTACAGTATCTAATAGCTTAAGAAGCTCTGTGTGGAATTTATTATGCCATACTATGCGATCAAACGTTCTGATTTTTGTTGTACCCTCGATCCATAACAAGATGTCCCTTTTTATGGCACACCCTTCTATTTCATCCCCATGGCAATATTGTAAGTTATTGAAATTTATAACGCCATTGCTAAAAAACTATTGGTAGATATGATAGCTAGCAAAAAAGGCGCACCTGGAGTTTAAAAAGGGTAAAAAAATATTATAAAAATATAATAAAAATATGAGGGTAAATGAATGTGTATAAATAATTATTTTTATGTGTGAGTGTGTGTATACGATCTTCTTTGATGTATCAAAAGGTGCAACCGGAATGTATGAATCACATAGAAGATGATGATAAATCATCGATCGATCTTCAAAAGGTCGTTTTTCTATGGTTACTTATACTGGGAATGTTTTTCAAATCCTCTTGACTCAATATTGTATTTAAATTAGGTGGTTTTATTAAATGTCATGTGTTTAAATTGAACTGTTCTTAAAAATTGTTTTTTTTTTAAATAGTGCTGTAACTATTGCTTATAATTTTTGAACTTCTTAGGACTTTTATATATATATAATAAAGTTTTAGTAAAGCGTTTGTTTTTATATTATACCTATCGATTAAATTATTAATCCATAAATCATTAAACATATTTTTATTAATAAACACTTACGTTTTACATAAAATTGTCTTAATTAAAAAATGTAGTGTTTACAATTATTCAATATAATAAATTTAATAAGATTTTCTATTTAATAAAACTAAAAGAAATACAAATTTAAATTAATATGTATTTAAGGTTTGGTATTTTATCAATATTATGTCATATAATCTTTAATTTAAATCACCGATTAAAATAAATTTATACGAATACAGCCATATATATTTTTGTATGATTTGTAATTAAGAACTTTAAATTATATCGTAATTAAATTTATTTAATTTTTTTAATTACAATGCATTTTTAATTTCGTTTTTATAAGCTTAAAGTTCTTATTTAAAATAAATTAAATTTATTTTAAATTTAATTTCATTTCAATTTAAATGAAAATAAATAAAAACATGGTTTATGATATTGGGATATCGACTGATTTGAATGGTAATAAATTATCTCCATAATTCTTTATTTTATAAGAAGGACTAATTTTAATAATATTTAATTATATTTGTGAAAGTAATTATTTTACAGTTAAAATCTCGGTTTAAGAAACGTAGCTTTATTATAAAAAAATCAGTGTTAGATAATTATTTATTATCAATATTAATTAAAATTATAATACTTGATATACAATATTTAAAATGCATTACTGTTGAAATGATATTATTTTAAATGTATATCTTCTTTATTCTCACATTTTATAAGAAAAGGTATTTTTGTTATTATCCAGTCAGTACATTTAGAAAGGGTTATCTATTATTAATTATAAAAATATCCTTACCTTCATTTCCACCTTGACGCCGTACAGTTTGAACCGCTAATAAATCACCGGCTGGCGATGTAACATTTGACACGTTGTCCAACACACAAAACGAAAGTAAACCAAAAAAACAAAAAGGAACAAACTTTGTTACATTATCAATTAAACTTTTTTTACACAGTTCACTCGTTGTCCGTGTCCGTTTCGCGAAGGGCAACTCGAGTACGCGGGCGCGAGTTTGTTTTGTTTTGTCCTCTAAGATTTTCGCTTTTCAGTGATTTTGTTTTGAAAGATTTCGATCTCGAATCGACCACGGTCGGCTTGGCTGACGTGCGGGATACATCTGCGAGACACGGAGAGCGCATGTCGAAGATCCTCGATCCCCTCTCCATTTTATTTTGTCCAATGGCTAAGCTTCGAACTGGAAAAGCACGCCTTTATGTAACGCGATTGGTTCAATGGACGAGGGGCGTTACTGATGGAATTTATAAAGCTGTAACAAATTTTACATAAAAACAAATTCATTCGTGCATATTGTACAAGCACTATTCGCGAAGGATTTAATACAGAGGGTAACTGGGGAAAATTACCCAAATGGAGCATTGAAGGCTCAATTAACAAAAACAAAATTTAATTAGTGAGCCTGGATTGGTAAAATCGCTTTTTGAAATTCAGAATAAAATGTCAGGAACAGAAAAGACTTTAAGAAATGCACACGAGAAAGCAAATAAAATATATGCATCAATAAATCATGAAATTCTTTAGCTCTCTAGGATTAAAAAAAAAAAATATTTCAGGAGCCGGATGGCGATAGTCATAGGCAAGTCGGCTAGTGCGGATGTTCTGGCTCTAACGAACATCAGAAAAGGGCGCGATCGTGATTCTCGAAAACGTTCCGGAACTCAAAACTGACATATAAGTTTTTGCAAGAACTCAGCGAATCGTATCCAAAGCTCTAGGATATAAGAACGGATAATAACCACTTACAAAATTATCTCAAGAACATTTTCGATTAAGAAGCTTATTCAGGGACTCCAAACTATATCTCGATTCAAGAATGCTGCGAAGTAAAGTGTCATAGAGGACGCGAATAATTGACGAATCGTCAAAGTGAAATGCGTTTTTCATAACAAACTCGAGCATCTTGAAAGATTTACTTGCTCTTAAAAGTGGTTTCTCTAAATAAAATGTTTCCACCGGGTTCGTAGGATTTAATAATGCGAACGGAATTGAATGACACAGTATAGGACTTTCTGACACTAAATGGCATATGATATTTTCACCATTATGTGATCATAACATTTGGCTAAGAATCTACTTTTCATATTATGATTTTTATCGCTAAAGTGAAAAGCAACAGATTCTTAACAGCCAATTTACTCTCATCTTAAGCGATATATATTTGTAAAAATTATAATACTAACATGTATTATATTTTAATTTTTTAATGATCATTTTAACTCATGAATCAATAACTTTTTTTGTGTAATACAAACAATTTTTTATTTATGTGTCAAGATAAGATTTTGCTTTTATCATATACCTTGTTTTAGTAATTTACTACGAAACATATTTTTCAGCAGATGAGGTTTCAGTATAATATAACTTTGAGATGTTTTTATAAAAACCAGACAGTGAGATACGATTAATATAAACTATTGCCACAAAAATCGCATTTTCATCCAAATAAATAAATATTATTTTGATGGTAGGTATATAGAACGAAATTTCTATATGTAAAAAGCGTTTCGTTCATATAAATAAATCAATTTGGAATTCGTTCTAATTTATTCATACGGCCCCCCAATTTATAAAAAAATAAAATAGGGTTGATAATAAAATTTGGCACAGGCGTCGGTAAGGTCGGTAAACCCCCTTTTAAATAGCCCTTTGTGGGTTTAGTTGTAACGAGATTATTGGAACGTTAGTTTGACAGTTGCGAGTTGTACTAAAGCATTTATACATACATGTAACTGTGCCATATTAAAACAGGATTATACTAAGCATACAGTAGGCAGTATTGTTGATTTGTTAGTGTGATCTTGCTATTTAAATTTATACCAAGATATTCTTTTTTAATAATTTATGAAATAATATAAATATAAACGACCCAAAACTTATGATAGATATTTATCTTATAAAAATAATATATATTTATCCCGTAATTGGGCTCTGGAAGTTGTATCTCAATTACATTAACAAGCATAGCATTATTGAACCATTATAACACCGTTAAAACTAGACATTTGTTCATAGAACTACACTAAATGTAAGCCGATTATACTTGTTGAATATAATAATTCGTATTCTCGAGCTAAATATGTGTTTATCTAATTTTATACTAAAATACTATTAACAAAAATCATTTTATTTTTATTACAATATTTTTGATGTACTCATGTTATTATATTTATAAAAAAATATTTTTTAATATTAATATAAAATGATAATAAATAAAAAAACGATTTGCTGTTTATGTTTTTTTTTTATGCGGTGCAATTAAGTTAAAAGTTGCATTTTTTATTACATATATTCATCAGAATTATCGTTGCTATATCACATTGTTCATCAAGATTTACAATTTGGTTCAAGATCGCTTTTATTACAAGAAGATACAGTACACTTTGGTTCTTTACAATTGGAATTAACTTCATATTTATTACCGTTCTGTGTTGATTTTTCCTTAAGCAAGGTAATCAGTGATTTAATTGATTCCATGATTCTTTTTTTATGCAGTTTTTGATAACTGGACATACAACTATTAAGCTTGCATTAGAATTTGTGTCATTAAGAAAAACATGATTTACTGTAAAGTTTAATTATAAGTACAATAAAGGGGGCTAGATTTTATTTCGCGTCATTATCGTTTTATAATTCTTCAGCGATATCTAAATTTATATTAATAATATCTTTTTTATTTAAGGCATATTCGTAAGTAATTGCTCGATATAATTAAGGCTAAGGTTATCAACACGTTCATCGCCATTTCATTCGTCAAAGTAATGATTTTTGCTGATGTAATCGACACTCTTTATAATGCTCGCTGTAAAATTAGGCAATTCATAAATAAAATATTATAATGATGCTTTCAAGTTTATAATCCACGAGAGTTGTTAATGGTCGGCATCAATGGCGTAGCTATGGTGGGGCGGGCCGCCCCGGGTGGCACTTGCTTGGGGGCGGCATATTTTCGATGGGATTGTCTAGTGTGTATATATATCCACGAATAGCAAGAGCTTACCAATAACCAATTAATTATTTTAAGAAATGCTGATTTTATGACTATGCAAACAATGTATAGGGGGGGGGGGGAGGAGCGGCAGTTTTAAGGATCGCCCCGGGCACCACATACCCTAGTCCGCCACTGATTGGCATATCATAAAGTTTCTGTTAATCGCTTGAATCATATTAGAAACATATTTTTGATGTTAAAAATTATATTGGGACGAGTGAGCCGTTTCACGTGTTTTTACGATAAGAAAATTCATATAAGGCAAAGCAAGAGTGGTTCTGAAATATTTCTTTGCCACTTTTTCAAACTTACTTTGGTATCATGGCAAAATTTAATTATCTGGCAGGTATTAGTAAAATTATAGATAAGTTTTCTATATGTAGAAATATATTTATATACTTATTATTATTTATTACATCCGATGTATAAATGTTACAGTGAATATGTATTTTTTGGAAAAGTTATATTTGAACTAGTGAAGTCCGAATACATTTTCATCTTATATAAGCGAAAATATGATTTATGGGAGCTACTATGCTGCTCTAAAATGTCTTTGAAACTCAATTTGATAGTTGCGAAGCGTGCTTTTGCTGTTCAAATCCAAACCTAACCCAATAAGAGTTCTAAAACTAATTATAGTTTGAGATCTTTCATTAGGTCAAGTCCCAAATACAAACTAAGTCAACTCAGGGGAAAATAAGCGGAAAAATAAGTATAGACACATCACATATTGCTCCACAGTTTGTCTATATTTCGATATTACACTATGTTTTAAAAATATGATAGCTATCCTTACCGATATTATTATGGACTTTTATTATAAGAGGATTGATCGAAGTGTTTTCAAACAGAATTTAAGTCAATAGGAGAGCGGAAATAATTATCATTTCTCAGAAGTCTAAAATTCACGTCAAAAGCAATAAAATCGTGATGGCGTAAAACGATTTATTTTACATAATAAAAAATATACAGGCAAATATTTTTTCAGATTAAGCCATAAAGCATATTTTTCTCAGTGTATAATAATATATTTATTGAAAAAAATAAAAAGCTTTTTTTTAAATAAGAAAGCCGTGCAGGCTTTTTAATTTAAAACAAAATATATATAAAAAATTTAGGGAATGGGACAGGGAGATGAAAGAATAAAAGTAATTAAAAAAGTTCATTGTTCTAAAATGTTTGCAAGCTACTGAAATCATAATTATCATTAAAAATATGCACCATTTTGGCCATGCGCGTTACAATTTCGCAACAAAAGCGCCCCTTTTGATGCGCTGCCCGGGGCTGCAGCCTCCTACTCCATCGCCCAACTTTGCCGTGCCATCACAACAAGTTCTGTTCGGGAGTCGAAAGTGTTTGTCCCCAAGGGCGCTGGAAGGTGGATCCGGTGTTGATTAACTCCCCTGTAAGATTCTATTAAGAGTCGGCTCCGAGGGGCAGCGCACAAACGAGCGGCCATTATGTAAACCGGGCCTCGGGGATTAGGATACACACATTGGCGGTTTGAAAAGTTCGCTTATAAATTTTATGTGAAGCATCGTCTATGAATGTGCAATTTCAGAGACGTGGCGAAAAACCAGATAGCATCCCGATTTTCAGAATCTATTGTGTCTGTCGGCAAATTTCCAAGCCAAGTATTCAAATAAATACAATTTTAACTGAAGTGCGCCAACGAGATGCTTTATCGTGGGTCCGTTAAAAAGTATTATATAAAAATAAAAATGAATGTCTTATGTTGTCAGTGTAGATATAATAGAAAGGTTTGGACAGTGGTTCTGAATAGGATCGATTTTTGCAAGTATTTTCAAACTGTGTGAAATGCTTCAACCATAAAGATTTCTCAGTTTAATACTACATTTTTAGCAAAATTTACAATTTAATTTTAATTAAATAATTGAAATATGTAATTATATATTTTATATTCTAGGATATTTAAGAATTTGATTTTAATTTGATTTATTGTAAATTTTTAATCGCAAAAAATAATGAATTTATTAGAATATTTAACTACCTCTGAAGCATCTCAGTGCTATAATTTGGGAAACTCTTTTTATTATTTATTAATTATGTGCTTTGATTTTGTGATCTTCTGCAATGTACAGATTGCACGTAAAATTAAGATGTTTTATAAGAAACTGCTAATTTTATTTGAAAATACATAAATGTAAAGGTTGCGATGATCTTAACTATTTTATAGAAATTTACACTTTCTCACAGAGGTGTATTTGGCAGTGAAATTTTTTGCTCTTGTTTCACAAATTTATGAAATATTTTATTTACTCTAATCAATTTGACTTCATTGTTTTTAAAAGTTGATTCAGAAAATTTCTTAAAAAATATTTCTATGGCTTATGTGTACTCATAAGATTATTAATTCTTTTTTTAATCAATTTTATTGTTACAATATATTTTGACTAAGCTTAATATGTATTTAAAGCAGTGATAAAGAATCTTTTGAGCTCAGTTTTTTAAAATTTTGAAAAAACGTAGCTTAAACCGGGAGATCTATAAATATCCATAATGATGATTGCAGTCCTTGTAAAAAAGAGTAATTCTTTAAGTTAGTTACTTTTCTTGTTGAATTCCATTTCTGAAATCTTTAATTTAAGTTTGATATTTTGTGAACAACAAGCCTAAGTACTTACTCTATTTGCCAGTAGGTTTAAAAGGTGTAAAAAAGGTTCTAAGCACTTCAGATTTTTTTGTTTGTAGTGGCATTCTTCTTCATTTTCCAAATGATTTTTTGTCAGATTCTTAAGTTTGTACCTCAATCAGACTCTTGAGCTCAGATGTTGTCTTAAAATTCTGCAAGTTGTATCTGCTAATCATACATTTGTATCCATTAAAAACCAGACTTCTTTTTATTTTATTTACTTATCTTTTGTCGAACTGGTAATGAGTTATTAAAATGAATTTGCTCCATTTCACTTTGCACAATTGTGCTGGCCTTCCCAAAAGTGGCTTTCATGTAACTAACATAACGCCAATATTTTTGCCAAAATTGTGTAATTTTAAGAACAGAGAGATTTATAAAAACATTAATATATTGATCTACTTATCATCATTAAACTGAGGAAAATGTGCATGATTCTTATCCTCAAGAAATACCTTAACTTCTTCAAAGCATTCCACAAATCGCTCAAGTACTTTTCCTCAGACTAGCCACTTTGGACTTTATTTATTATTTTATTTTATTATATAATTTAGCTTAAAAGATAATTTTTAAACATACATATAATATATAAGATAAACAAAAAATAAAAAGGATTTAATATTATAATTTATTTCTTAATGTACGAAGGTGTTTTTTTTATTCCATTTAGGAAGCTCATTACAGTTTTATTTTTGCGGATTGTCCTAGGAATATTATAATATAAATTCACACCTCCGTACACATTTCCCCTGGCCGTACTCATTTTCTTATACCTATCAATCATTGAATTTTCTCTATTTCTAGTATTAAATCTATGTACATCTTTATTTATAATTAAATACTTATTAAAATACTCAGGTAACATTTATTTTATAACTTATATATAAATATTAAAGCATTTATCTTCAATATTTCTTGAATATTTAACCATCTATTAATCATACTTGTACAACTAGTAGATCTATTTTTATTTAAGACTACTCTCATTGCCCTATTTTGTAATTTTTGCAACATTTGTTTATCTAATTTATTATACATATCTAATATTGTTGCACAACCAGTAAAATAGTGATATATAGTACTATTGTAAATTATTTTTTTATGTTTATAATTAACATATATTTCATTCTAAAAAATATACAAATTTTTTAATATGTAATTACAATGTTCCTTAAAATTTAATTTGGTATCTACAATTACTCTTAAATATTTTATAATATGAACTATTTCTATAATATATCTACAAATATTTTTTATTATATTATCAAACATATTTTTGTAATTAATAAATATACATTTAGTTTAAGGACAATATTACTTAAACATATTTATATTGTATTTAATGCAATACATTAATGTGTCGTCCTCAAACATATGTATTTTACGCTTTTTCCATTAATAATTAAAATCATTATTGTATAATAAAAATAGCAATGGTCGCAATTTTGATCCCTGTGGTACACCGTGAAACATTATTTTCTCTTTGGAATACGCATCATTTATTTCAACTTTTTACGTTCTTTTTTTTTTAATAATTAATAAACCATATTAAAATTTTTTATTTACACCGATATTCTTTAATTTCTTTAACATTATTATTCTGTCTATTATTTCAAAAGCTGTCTTGAAATCTTTGGCCGACAATCATGTGTTTCAGTGAAATGTTTTTCTCTGATTCCCGATTGTTGTTCACATAGAATGTTTTGAGAAATAATAAAATCATTTAATTGTGTGATAACTACATTTTTCATATTTTTTTCTTATTAAGTGATGGAAGAAGTAGTAATCAAATCGGAAAATTCTCGCTAGTGAAGGACTTGAGCAACTATTAAATTCCCTTATTTTGTTACAACTGGCACATCTTCTGATGGATAATGCAATGAAAAGAACACTTGAACGTCCAATAGCTTCCATAAACAATATTACAAATACCATTTTTTTCTCACCATATTGGGTGATCCATCTGTCGTTAATGACACCACTTTAGATATATGCTTAGGTCCCAGAATGTTTTTATAACAAACTTATATATTTTAACTTTAGCAACTCTTATTTTAGTGTGAGACCATCAGAATATATAGCATAAATGGTATACTGAGCATTTGATGCGACATACAATCAACAAAAACATTTTAATTGATGCTGTATGTTTGTATTCAGTCTCGTTATTCTGTCTTTGATGACATTTCTACAGAGTCTTAACTAAGAAATTCGTATATTATTAAAATATTTATTTTGCATATAGTGCACATTTTTAAAGAATTAATTTAATAAATTATTCTTCTGTGGAGTGAGCAATGCAGAAATTTGTTGATGCTAAATTTGTAGAGCCTCATAAACTTAAGGATGAAATTTGATTGCCTCTTATAGAGATAAGTGTAGCTGTATAGAAATGTATTCCTTCTTATCATATACTTTTTTCTAGAAGCTGGCAATGATTAGTTTCAAAATGATCATCCGTAAACAATGCGTATCGTCCAAAATGTGTAACATCAAGACATTTTATACATAGGTTTACCATTACTGATTTAGAGACATGAAAATGTTTATATCATAAATTATAAATGCATCTTAGTGTGCTTTCTGTTTTTTGGTATTATATATGTTTAGGAAATCGAGATTTAATAGTCAAGTGATGTCAATAACTTTTTTTTTATAAAAGTTTTTCTTTGCATATGTAAGTGTGTTATGCGAGTATAACTTAACTAACTCCACATTAGATCTTTCCACCGCTTTGTCAATTAGACATTTAATAGATAAACTACCTTAAACCTTGAAATTATTAGCAGAAATTCACATGCACCCTATGATCTTCAAATAAATGAATCTCTAATATTTTTTCAAGACTTTAAAAATTGTTTGTTTAGTTAAAGCGATTAAAGATTAGTTTTTGCTATTTTAGAGCTCTAAATATATAATGAAAACTAGATATTTATACATACTTATAAGCATAAATGTTTAGTAAAAGAGTACATATAAATGTAAATCAAGTTCGTAGCTTGAATTGTGACTGCAATTTCGGTTTTTCAGATCGATTGGTGTTATTGTATATACGCCTTCGCCACCCCTGGTATATATTAATTAATTTATTATTATACTACTTTTGAAATACTCGATTCGAACTTGACGTTTCCTTCACTGTTTGGGCGTCAGACCGCGAACTTTTCATGCGACCCTTCCACGAACTCTTTCTTAGGCTTGGTGGCGTTGTAAATCAAAAACTTTCGTTTTGTTCGTCCGGTGATAAATGTTGAATAAAGGTCGTCGGATGTTTTTATTTGATCCCGTTTAACTGTATCCACAGTGAGGTGCCCGCGGCGAGCGGCAGTTCATTATGGTGCGCCCGGCTGCCCGGCACATAATTCTTGTGAATCGAAACCGCTCTAAGCTACGCATTGTCCGCGGTGCCCGGTTTAAGATTATAATTCATTTTTGGAAATTCCTCTTTCTTCACGACGACGACGACTACGACATAGGTGGTTTTATTCGCGACGGGGCGAACGACCCCGGTCTTGGCCGCCTCGTTAACGCCCAAGATTGCTTAGAATTTTCAGCACATGGAAATGCGCGATTAAAAATATAAATATTTTTAATTTGTAAATATATAAAGACATATTGTACCATTTTGTTTTGTATATTACATTTATTTTGATATGTTTCAGGTGGGTGGAAAAAATAACGCGTCGCTTAAAAAATAACAATTGCCTGACCTTATTATTTAAGCCAAATATACAATGATGGTTATGAATATCTTAGCTAAATAATATACGACAGTGCTTCAAAAATTCAATTCTTATGTAAAAATTCAATTTCATAATATCAGATAATCGGAAAAAAAACTTTCGGTGGGAGTTGCTAAGTTATAATAAAGATTAAATGAAAATAATATATAGGTATTATATCACACGATCTTGGAGGCCAATTCACAGATCCATTACGCGAAAGTATATGTGGCATTTTGGTGGCATTTTTCATCATCTTGTTGAGGAAATATAGAGCAATGATTCAACACCAAACAGTGATTTTTGTAACGGGGTGAAATAATGGCTGTGGATTTTTTTCACTCCAAATGTACGCCGCACGGTGGGGTATTTGCTCGATCTGGGCGGCCAAAAGTCGATTATGAAAATTTAAGCGCAGGTAAAAAAAAAGTTGCCCTGTAAAGCTGATAATTTTGTGCATAATAATCAACAATTCCCCCACTCCTTGCATAACGCTGGCGCCCCCACGATCGATCGGAAGTCAGTCATCCCTTCGAGTGTACGCATCGTTTTCTCGACGTCGATTGCATACTCGTACATTGGACAATTATTATAATTTTATTTGAGTACAGTTAAAAATCCAAACCATTGATTGTGATAAAAAAGATAAGTGTTTCAACGTTTCATAGCTCTTTGTTGCAGTTGCTGTCATATTAAACACACAATATTGTTTTGAATAAGTAGCATTTTTTAGTACTTTTTCCTATTCTTTTTTTTAATTTCGAGTTCATTAGTTATATTTCCCACCACTTTTTAATGTAGATTTTATATGCAATATAAAGCTTAAGCCTTTCTCTTTATGATACATGTAAAATTGGCTGCAGATTTTTGCGGTTTTTAACACATTGCATACCCATATTCTTAAAAATGGGACAGGGCTTAGTCGCGAAAGTTAGAACCTAAACGTTTTAAACTATTATAACTTTTTAATTAGGTGACGTATTAACGTCAAATTTAAAATACAGATTTATAATGATTGTTATTTTTTTAATAATATAATCACCATGGTAAAATCAGTAAACCTTAAATTGTGGATCGCGTACTAATGAAATAAAATAAGAATTTGTTTTAAATCACCAAATATACACATATTTAAAAATGAAAATGATACCGAATATGATAAAATACTAGTCAAATACTTTTTCTTGTTAAAAAAACAGCAAATATCAAACTTTGTGATATATATAATTTATTTTTTATTTTTAACACTTGACGCGGCGAAATGCGCACGACCGTTCAACACGGAATTCCTCTTCCCCGGGGCAACAATTTAAGCTATACTTTAAATTGCATGAATTATTTCATGAAAAATAAAAAAAAAAATTTTCTTTCTATAATGTATTTTTTAACACTTATAATATTATATATTTGACTAAGAGCACTTATGAAAACAACTAAAGTGGAGAAATAAGTTTGGCCGCCCAGATCGGGCAAAAACCCCAAAGTGCGCCGTGAAAAACAGTGATTTTATTTAATGAAAATTAGCTCATGTTTAGCCTAATCCTATAAATAGTATGAGAAATGTAATACTTCATTTTTGCATCCAAATTAAAATGATTATATCTTTAAAATAAAACATAGTGAGTGACCAGATTAGAAAAAATGGGGATAGGTATATATTATATCTTGAAACGAGCAATGTAATATTTGTTTCGGTCTTAAGAATTCAAATGCAAGCAAATATTTTATTATATAGTAAATATAAATAATGTGCAAGAATTACAAAACTAAATGTTAGTAATAGAAGACTGATTTTAACGACGGACTTGGTTAAAAGGTTCTTGGTTTCTCAAGACTACTATAAAATTAAATTGCATGTTACCAAATATTCTATAAAATCCATAGTCTATATTTTTGTATGAATACTTAGATTGTATAGTAATACATTTACGATGTCTTAACTTAAGCAACGTGAACTTTTAAAATAAAAAAAAATAAAAAGACGAAAATACAAGATTGTGCAAATAAATAAATTTTAAGAATATAAAAATACTATTGAATAGATAAAAACATATACTAATATGTATAGTTAACTGAAATCATTTGGTATTTTAATTATTAATAAATTAGTTTTTGTCAATAACATTTAGAAACACAATTATCTTTTATTATTTATTTTTTTAATATTCAGTTTTAAAAATTATATATTCATAAAAATCTACAAAAAAAAAATAAACAATCAACTTCCTTCTAAACAGAATCAATTAATATCCTCTTCACATATCAGATATATTATTTTATCCTTAATTACTAGTACGTCTATCTTAGGTATAATTGTAGATTATGCAATTCGAAAAAATGCCTCTAATTTAATGCGATTTCTATTTTTGTTTTTTATTGAGAACACTTAACAGGTTGTTTATAATGGCAGTAATCTTTTAATAGCTCTTTCACTTAATTCCGTATATTCCTCATTATCACTCATTATGATCCTAAATTAATAATTCAATCAATGCATTTTCCTAAGATAACGTCCTGAGATTATTCGTTGTCTTGCTTGTTCATAAAAAGGCAGTGCTTGTTTCAATGTTTATCGTCTGGATCAGATCGGGCTATAAATGTAAATATTACGACTCATTTTGCACAAAATAAATAAAAAATTAGTTAGTTAGCAGCTCTTGCAATATTATTGTATTAGTTTAGTGTGCGTGTTTTTTGGATAAAAAGTGGAAACTGTGGCGTACGCAGAAATTGAGAACCGAATAGATGCAAATACAGCGCTTTGCTATAAGCCAAATACTGTATTGTAGCAAATATGCAGCAGCAGATTGCATACATTTTTATAAGCTATTTATTTTTCAAAACTATAGAATTTTTAATAATAAAATAAATGTATTGTTTAACTTATGATTAGTAAAATTACCAATGGAATTTTTATGTCGCATTTTTTTGTACAAAATATGCTTTTTTTATTATTGTTTTAAAACATAAGATTTATTATTAATATTTTTGAGTATTCTATAGTGAATAGAACATCTTTATAATCAAAATTAAAAATTCGGTAAAATATTTTTTTATTGTGAGCATTAATTTTTTTCTGAACTAAGCAATTTTCGGCTTTAAGTAAATACAGCACAAGTCCCGACGATGAAATGTACATCACAAGAGTCAATTTTTTTTTGAAGAGCTCTCAAACCGCAATCTTTTGAAAGAAGCACGTGCATATATAATAGTAGCCGATGAACTGTTCAAAGGGAGTCATTATAGGGTTATCCTGATTGTAGGGTACGCGCATAAGGGGGTGAATTTTACCACAAAGGAAAATTATTACTCGCGATAAGAATTAGATATTTTGGTATATCCTTTGTTAAGAAGTTTCAGTAGAAATAAATTATTTACTTTTTAATTTTATGAATAGTGTTTGAAAATCGGTGCTCTAAGAAAGTAGCAGTTTTTCAAGCTAAATAAATAAAAATGTAATTTTTTGAAGATTTTAGCTTATTAGAATAAAGCCACGAACATAGTATTTGAAACAGCTGTATGTAATTGCATACAGATATTTTTATACCAATATTCTTACCACATACATAAAGTCTGCATATTTGCCAGTATATCCATCGTATTCCGTTCCAAAATGTCATATTTGACGCACTTCAGAAAAATTAAAATAAATGGTTTATAATACCTTAAACATCGCCCCCGATTTATCGGTGTGTGGTCGGGAGTTGTCACAACATCCCTATTCTCTATTTTAATGGCGAATTGACACTCGAGCGCATTAATTCGCGTCGCGCGCAACATAATTTGTAGCGCACTATATGTTCAGGAGTGTCGCGTGTCATCATTGTGCGACGCGTGCTCGAATTATTCAATTTCACTTGCGCACAATACGCGAAAATCGTCGGTATCAATAGAGAAGATCGAATTAGCGACGATGAAAGATGCTCGTATTTTAACCGTTTGTTCGTGTCCAATCGGATTGGTGGCATATTGTGGAGAAGAATCAAACGAAACTCGAATTGTAGAGATTGTAACGCATCGATAGATACGCGTGTGGTATATAGAGAGCGTGCGAACTATATTTAGTTAAAATATGATCAGTGTCACAAAATAACGAATAATGAAAAGTGCTTATAATTGTGCCGTAAAATTTACTATGTCTCCGTTGCTACTTTTACTTTTATAAAATAATGCGGAAAATGTATTATTTTTTTTGACATTGAAAAAATTCAAATAGGCTCCGTTTAACCCAACCACTAATCATAAAATAAAGAATGTCTTAAAATAAACCCTCCTGTATATAATTCAAAGCAAAATTGAGCACAAAAGTATAATAGGTTTAGTTGGTTAAAGAAAAAATCATACTCTATGTAAAAATAAGACATCACTACTACACATAATATAATCATTACTACATAAACAAACTTTAGTAACTTTTTGCAATTTTTTGAGAATTTTATTTTAAACATACAAAGTATGTTAAAATAATTTTATTTTAAATTATTTTAATTTATTAAATTAAAATAAAAAAATTTAAAATTTTTTTTTTTATTTTAAACATACAAAGTATGTTTAAAATAAAAAAAATGAAAGAAAAAATATTTCTTTGAGAGAAAAAATGTATTGCTTTAGTTGGAATCGCAGTGCCTAAATTTGCAGTACTTTATTATTAAAATATTTTATTTTATTTAAGAGCAATATACAGGATAGGAAATACAAATACACATTTTCATTGCAAATGTTTTTTGTAATATACGCGAATTTAATTAATAGGTTATATTCTGAAAATAAATCGCGAAGCCTTTAAGAATACAAATATATAAACATAAACATTTGTAAATTATGCCGCTTTACAAGTAGTAAAGAATATGTGTAATACTGATTTTTTCTAAGTCATTAAAACATTTTTTTTAACAATATATTTTTTTAAAAATTTATATTTGAAATTTTAAAATAAAGAATCAGTTAATTTTTATTTTTTTGCCTTCTTGTTTCATACTAAAATATGCGCCCTACATAAATATTCCACTATACTAGCCAAATCTTTGACCAGGGGTATCAAACCTGTTGGAGCCTGGGCCACATCACCCGACAAAAATGGTAAGGGCCGCATTTAGAATTTAATATTTATTTTTGACTACATTTACTTTTAACCCATATTAGCAATGGAACGATTACAAATTTACTTATCACACAAAAAGCAATAAATTTTTTTTTGAAATCGGTACATCAATATCTGATTTGAAAATATAAGTAGAGACGCATTTTAAAAATATTAGAAACAATTTTAAAATAAATTAAAAATTACATTTTTTTTGCTTACAGTTTAGAATTGGGAGATCTATGGAGTATTGTTTTATTAAAAATACAGATTAGAAATATAAAATATTATCTTTGATTGTGTGCAAATTTTGTTTTAAATTAGTTGTATGTTCTTTCGTAAACCTGGATTTAATGACTAAGTTTCAGGTGAAAAATTGCCTTTAATTTTTAAAATTCGATACTTAATTATAAATTATTAAAAATATTAAGCTTTAATCAATGTAATAATTTAGATTAAATACTTAATGTTAATATATATGTATATATAGTTAAAAAAAAATATTTTGACAATAATGCATTTAATAAATAAATATGAATATGGATATAATTATTTGCATTTTAGAATACGAATTTATTTTGCAACAATCGAAATATTGAGTACTTGATTTTATATTTTTTTTATACTGATGCAAATATTTCATTTATGTGTATTGTATTAACTATGAATTTTTATATTCCATTTTGCCGCGAATATGCAGAAATTATTGTTAAAACGTTGTTTGGTTATTTTTTATCTGCTAGTATAATATAATATTTTTTAAAACATTAACTCAATTTGTCTCTCACAATCTGACACCTATTTGTCACTGTAATCATGTTTACCATAACAACACAATAGCGCAATGATTTTTCTGATAAAATCATATTACTTGTCCTCCTACTCCACCCACTTTAGGGTGTTTCAAATTTGACCTGTACTATGCTGTACTGACGTATTGTAATTGTGTTATTCGCTTCAACGACTGCTCTCCTTGCGTACTAATTTCATTGTCCACAACCCTCATCATTTCGAGTTACGGCCCCTAGGATCAAGGAACATAATGTACAACCATATAGAATTGACAAATTAATAAACATTCGTGAATAACTTATTTTATTATTCCTAAACAATATGTGTGCGGATAAGATCGGAAACATCACAACGAAGCATTCAATTACACCTGTGAATATTTTTAAAAGTATTATTTTCATAGCTATAAATTCTCTTTCAATATTGTGCACATGTCTAATTTATAATAAAAACATAAACATATATCTTAAAATACTTAAGGTTATTAAATGTGACCTTGACGTAAATTATGAAAGATTACGAGTAATTTGGAGTATATTTTTGTTTCATTATATATATATAGGTCCCACTTTTTTTTATTATTATATAGTCCACAAAAGAGAAACGATACTTTTCTTGTAAAGACCGTAACTTTTTTGCAGAGATTGAGCCTCAATTACCTTACAATAACGCAACAGCGGGGTATGTAATTTGCCACTGTTCCAAGTCGCCCTCGGAATACTAAATAGACACAGGGGGATGCATTGGTTGTGCAGTTGTGGTAGTAACACAACTCTATCCAACGCAAACTTCAGCAATAGGTAATGTAAATATCTGAACTATTATATTATATGCAATATTACATTATATTATATCTGATAATTATGATTGAATGCCACTTGATTTTGAAAACAAAACTATTATCTTAATCATGTTGCAATCAGCTCATATACTGTAATACACCATAATACGAGTGCTATATATAGTATTTTACTAGCATAAAGATAAATGGTATTATATTAATTTCATTTTATAATTTCTTATTGAGTTTTTTGATGTTACATGAAAAAAATTCTAAAATGAAATTAATTTAAGTTTAATAATTTCGTCATTAAAATAAATTTAAGCAGTTAGTATTTTATAAAAATTTGCAAATTATTTTAGAATATGTCTTGCAATTAATGTTGAATGCTATCTGTTAAGTGTTACTCATTGTTTTTAATTATTTTTAGAACACTAAATCATTTCATTTTCTGCTAGAGTACGCTCGGGATAAGGATTCCGGTTTGTTATTGTGTGCGTGAACTGTGTGGCTCAAAACAATTTCGCTCAGAATATTTAATTTTTTTATTTTAAAAGAAAATATATGTTTGTTTAACATACATACATCTGAGCTAATTTGAAAATTTCAACGGAAAATTAAAAATATATTATATAATCGAAAAAACCAGACATTGATGTCATTAATTAAATATTTGCAAAATTCAAAATCTTCACTAGTCAAAAAAATAATGAAGTATTTAGCTATTCTTCAAAAGCAAAAAGATATAAAATGGGGAAAGAAATTATTCGCAGATTGTTTAATGGCTCGACGACTCTATTAAATCATTAGAATCCATTGAATACATTAAAAATTATCATTGGCGCAACGATAAGAATAATAACTTTTTTAAGCCTTACAGAGAATAGTGTAAAAATACCAACAACGTACGGATTAATGGAAAAATAATTAAAATATTTTAATCCACGGGTAAGAGAACGAATAACTTACAGTGTATATTTGAAGCCTTGATATAAATTAACCAAGAAATTTTGTTCTCTTAAAATTTAATTTATAAATAAAAAAACAGAGGCATGAGCTTAGTGACCTACCCATGGGACAGTGGGCATATATGGATTAAACCAATATCAACACAAAATTATTTAAAATAAATCACTAGAGAAGATCGAACTTCTGTGCCACACTGCACTTTATTGACGAATACCAGCGTTGACGAATCAGCGACTGTCCTTAAAAGAGAAAGCGAGATAACGAAGTACACGCACACAATAACAAGCCGGCATCCTTATCCCGAGCGTACTCTACACTCACAGACATAGTTAAAAAAATTAAAGCCCAATCGCTCTGTTCAGTAATATGTTTAGAAACCAATGTCGATAATTTCTTTAATTAGTTCTGCGGGTCTCGTGATTGTTTAAATTTGGATTTATAAATATGCTTTATCAGTATTAGTTCCTCTATAATTTCATCACTTATTACATTTTCACATTTCTCTGACAATCATTTCGCATAAAAACTATATTTTTGATCAATTTCATAAAGCTTCAAAAAATTGCAAATAAAAGATTTGTTTTGAAAACAATGCTCAAGTCCATCTATTATTGAATTAAATTAATATTGCAATAAGCGTAATTTAGAAACTATACTCTCTTGACTTATTTTATTAAATATCTATAACAATCTGCATAAAATCAAATTAAAGAAATTTGTTAAAATTCCACTCAAAAATTAAAAAATACTTTCCTACAATAATTTTTTTTATTTAATTTTAATCCTTGTAACAAATTTAAAAGTCGGCTACAAATTTCTTGACCCATTTTTACTAGAAAAATATTAAAGGAAATAAAACGTTTTGTAATTAAAAATTTAAATTTGCTAAACTTGACATAACGAAGTCGTTTATATCTTATGAGATGAATCTGGAGTCGCATCAGTAACAATAACAACATATTTAGCATTCTTAACTTCCTCAATGATCGCATATGAAACAACTCGTTTAGTATTCTCATTGAAATATAATGAACCTAGATTCTTCAATTATATTCTTGTGCAGCTCGTTTCAAACATGCCCCACTAATATAGGATCATACTGACATAACAATTTAACTAACCCAAGAAAATTATCGTTATGTTAAATAGCTTCCAATGCAAAAAATATTATATCAAGATAGCGCTTCATTAGTTTTTTCCAATGTTTTGTTTGGTCATTAATTTCATTTAGAAGCAATTTTTTTATCAGCTAAAGCTCTTTTATATGATTTTTTTTAATAAAAATAATTTTCATTATGTGTAAGACTTGAGATAATATAAATAATTTTGAACAAAAATTATGGGATATATTATTTTCAGCATATTGAATTATCAAGATAGAGCTCTTAATATTATGAGGCTCGGGGTAGCTTCCTTTCCTGCCTCTCCATCTCTGATAGATTCTGTATACATACTATATCCACTGAAAGAGAAACAAATAGTATGTGAACACAGTAAAGCACTTCAATTGACTTCAAATGAAATAAGTTATAATAGTTAATTTGCGTTCTTTTTACACGTAAAAATATTAAGAAAGATATTCTTTTGAGCGCCATATTTAATATAAAATACATAATTTATCGTTGTCATATTTTTTGGCAAGTCTACTTTATCACGTTGTTTACATTTCTAATACTTGCACAAGAAAGTTGATATTATGCAATTCCTGACCTTTCTTTTTATTGTTAAACATTTTAATAATGGTTTTGCTTCAATAAATATATTTATATTAATGATGATATGATTCCGATATGAGACAAAAGCTCACGCACACATTTGTTTCAGTCCCCAATAACTTGTCACCTACAAAGGTACTAAATACTACACATCGTGGCATCCCTTTGCTGGGGAGAGATCAAATACTGACAAAAGCGATAAACACACAAATCGATACGAATAAAACAGAGGCTAATTGTTAATTTGTTGCTTACACATAGCTTCAAAGTTCCCAGTGGAATTGAAGGATACTAGTTCGCTCGTTGGATGCAGTACTTCCGTCAACTGAATATGTAACGATGTATAAATAAAATTCTACAATTATAACATATTCACTACTCAATAAAAAGATGAAACATAGGGTCTACGATATCGTATGTGTTTCAGATATGGACGAGTTTATTTTTTAAATACACATATATATGTAGAGCCAAGGCCAATTTTATACTTTTAATTTTCTAGATAGCTTGTTAACGAAACTTAATATTTATATTCAGCCCCTGTTTTTATGCAACTAAAAAGAACGCGAATTCTGCTTCACTACAATATATAATAATACTTTATAATATTTTTTTTTTATTATAAAAACATTACTTTCATTTTATTAAAATAGTATTTTATCATTTCACTATTTTTAATAAACTTGACTAATTGTATTGTAATGTTAAGTAATAATCTCTTATTAATTTGCTCTCTTAAATAATGAGTCATATTTTTTGTAACAGAACTCTGAACTCGGAGTAAATGTTCTGCTGAAATTCTATCAAATTTTGAAAAAGTTTCCAGCAGCTTCAAAAAAATCCTGTTACTGTTGTAATATAATTCTTTTGATGGTCTAAGAATTGTCTAGTTAAAAACTAAATTGTCAGAATATTTTTTTATATTCCAAACAATCTCTTCTTAAGCACAGATTGCTCTATTTTTTAATGAATCTATCAGTATGGGTTTTCTTAAGATTGCTTAAAATATATTTACATTCAGTTCGTATTGCTTGCTCTTCGTTTGCAGAATGCAGAGGTTATAATTATTTGAGTATTTTTTTATCTGTATAATTGTTTAATTGAAAAGGGCGATGTTTTTTAATTACGGCATTACTAAAAGAAAAAAAACAGTCAATACAAGCAATATGGTTACTGACTTTTCATTTTTTTTTATTAATTGGTAATAAAAAAAGACCGAAAACATTATGTCCATTCATTCAAAGTCGAACTTAATTCTATATTTTAAGTTTATGCTGTAATATATTGTTGAATGTTGATACATGCTTGCAAATTTTGTGTTAAGAATCGGAACATTATCCTTAAAGATATTGAATCAATGTGTAGTAACTTATGTTAACTTTATATTTTTTTTTAAGACATTTAATAAACAAGCAGATCAAATTTATATTTAACTTGCAAACATTTATGACCTTTTATCTGACTTTTTGTTTATGAATATTTTATGTTTCATACAAAAAGAAGCTTTTAAACAGTCTTGATACATATTTCTAAAAATAATTTATACGCTGAACCTTTATTGTGTTGTCTGTGAGTACTAATAAAAATCAATAATATTTAAGGATTTGCGCAGTTTAAGCTGTGTGACTTTGCAGCTAGTAAGACGCAGGTGGAACTAGTGAGAATTTTATTAGATTATATACAGACTATGTTGGGCGAGATTCTCTGAGCAGTGGTGGAGATGCTGGCGGAGGTATGATGTCGGTGGAAGATCCTCAGGGGTCTTGAATGTGGCGTGGCAGCGACAGTATAACAGATCTCTCTGCTGCGGTGCTCGTATGGTGGATGTGAGCGCCCATGACAGTATGTCGCGGGTGGACATGCGTATTCTGGCCTCTTCGTCATGTCTGCCGGTGTCTGCCACGTGTCTGTCATCTCCTCATTGGAGTCCAGGCTTTAGTATTCAAGTCAGAAAAGCTTGTTCATCAATCACTATCATGCAGCGATCATCCAGCCAATCATTGCATTCGAAACTTAGAACAATGAAATAAGTATACGCCTTTAGAAAGTGACATTTGCTTGATGAATATTTCCGAGGAATATAATAGCCTTACGGTGGCATTTGTCTTCTGGTGATGAATCTAGAAAAAATGTAATGAGAAATGTTTTCATATCAAAATAGTATTAATTAATCATATTTTTTTAGGGTTTATGACCCTAAGGGTGAGTGACCTCGCGGTCAATGAGAATCTAGTAAGATCTTTTATCGATATATTTTCATGAGTGCGACGGATGATTATCAGCGAAACTTTTCTTTCAAGCCGTAGTGAAGCTGTCGCAGGTGATGATATATATATTTTTAGCTATATTTGATATATATATATTGCGAGCTAAAATTATGTCAGTGTACGGAAATATCCAAAAGAGAAAGTACGCACCCTGCAGGGGCAGTAATGCGGGCGAGACGAAATCAAAGAGGCACGTCCACACTAAATTGCATTATAGAATACTAACAACCCACTGTTTCCACTAGACTTAACACCGTGTCTGCGAATTCTGCAACCAATACTACTACAGTATTTTGTGCAACTATCTATCGTGCGTTTGCTACGCAGTTATAGTACATACATAGTAAACCATGTAGGATTAAAGACACGCATTTCAAATTAGTTACTAAATAATTTTATTCACACACACTATATCCAGATTAAAAAAACATTTATTATAATAAAATATAGTGCATAATTATTTTCCTTTTTTTATTAAATTTATATTTAATATTAATTATAAATATAATATTAATTTATATTTTTATAAGAATAGTTATTCAATGGACTATTTTATGAGTTTAGAACGAGGTTATGATTTTTTTATATTTAAGAATCAATGATTCTTGAATCTAGAAGAAATTACAATTCGACATCGTACACAGTAAATCTTTGCTTTTCAAGGTCGCTACTCCATTTTGCTCCTGACATAATCAAAAATAAGTGAAGTATACATAAAACTAATTTTTATTAAATTTTATAATAAATAATTAAAAACATTTTTATTTTTCTCACAGAGACGTTAGCAGAGCTTCTGATGAACGTTGTTGATCGGATTCGCTCGGCGTATCTCAATTTTCCTCCTAGCTCTATAGTTGGTCAGAACAAAAACGAAGTGGTAGCTCGCGTGCAGGGCCGCAGAAAGCCCGCGGCTGTCAAACTTCTTGCACCCGGGCTGATTTACGTACCGGACTCCATAAATAAAGGTAAGAGCTCGCCGGCTGTCCGCGGGTCGTATATTTACGACCTTATGACTGGGTGCCGTCATCACAAGCGGAGGCATCCATTTCATCTGCTGGATGTATGGGGATGTTATGGAAAGACAATGCGAGGAACTAACCGAACGGCCGCCATTAGCCACGGCCAGCCTTCCGTATAAAACAATATCAGTATATCAGAATTGTAATGATCGCCTATGCCACCGAACAAGTATCTAATGTTTTCCCCGTAGGCCAAATGCTAACGAATGAATATAAGCATATGTAAATATATCTACATATGTATGTAAATATATACATATGAATAAACACGCATGTTCGTGTACAGTTAAAAATGTTTTAAGATCGCTCGAGAAAAAATCATTAAATGGAGAATATGCTTCTGAATAATTTTACTGTTGAGCAGTGCCGGAACTACACGTTTTATCACCTGAGGCAAAAGGAAAAATTTGCGACCATAAGTAGTTTTTTTTATTTTTAATAAGAAAAAATAGATATTGCACAAATTTTGAAACAAAATAAATTTATTGTTAATTATATTATATAAAAATTTATAGAACACAGAAATAGTACATTAGTTGTAAAAATATAATTTTTTACAAATTAAAAATAAAATGACACAATGCAAAATTAAATAAATATTAGTTTTTAATTTATTTTATAGTACAAATTATATTTTTTTCAATTTATTTTGTTAATCAGTCAACAAAAAAAAAGTTATAAAAAATATATTTTATAGCGTCACATAAAATCAATCAAACTTGAAATTTGCAGTTATATAATTTACAATTTTTCAGTTATTACCAGCTCTCCGAGAGGGAGGTGGGGGATAAGACAAATTATCGGGGCCCGACTCTGAAAAAATCATAGCAAGAATATATTCATAAAAAAGTAAAAAGCGATCTCAAATATCGAATCTGAATTAAACAAGTTGATTAAGATGTATGTACTGATGTTTTTTTAGGTTTAAAAGGAGCGGAACATTGCCTTCAAAAGCATTCACTTTTTAGTAACTACTTTACATTATTATTCAAAGGGACTAATTATATTTAAATATATTGATACAAATAATTAATAGTATTTTTTAATTATTTGCAATGTTTTAAATTTAGTCGCCTATCATATGTATTAAGTGACAGCTGTCTTAGACGAAACTGGAAATAACAAACACAAGTTATAAAAAAATGTTATGTGCAGCAAATAAATTCACTCTGGCAACACTGAGCAGCAAAGAAAACAAGGCTAATTATCAGTTAAGTAGATATTTTTAATAATTTTTAATTCTTAATTGTAATATTTCGCATAACATATGTCGCCATTTTATATTCCTGTGTAGAGTACGCTCGGGATAAGGATGCCGGTTTGTTATTGTGTACGTGTACATGTATATGAGAGGGAGAAGCGATGTAGCGTGTACTTCGTTATCTCGCTTTCTCTTTTAAGGACAGTCGCTGATTCGTCATCGCTGTATTCGTCATTAAAGTGCAGTGTGACACAGAAGTTCGATCTTCTCTAGTGATTTATTTTAAATAATTTTGTGTTGATATTGGTTTAAAACCCAATTATGCCCACTGTCCCATGGGTAGGTCACTAAACTCGTGCCACTGTTTTTTATTTATAAATGAAATTTTAAGAGAACAAAATTTCCTGGTTAATTGATATCAAGGCTTCAAATATACACTGTAAGTTATTTGTTCTCTTACCCGTGTATTAAAATATTTTAATTATTTTTCCATTAATCCGTACGTTGTTGGTTTTTTTACACTATTCTCTGTAAGGCTTAAAAAAGTTATTATTCTTATCGTTGCGCCAATGATCATTTTTTAATTTATTCAATGGATTCTAATGATTTATTAAAGTCGTTGAGCCATGAAACAATCTGCGAATAATTTCTTTCCTCATTTTATATCTTTTTGCTTTTGAAGAATAGCTAAAGACTTCATTATTTTTTTGACTAGTGAAAGATTTTGAATTTTGCAAATATTTAATTAATGACATCAATGTCTGGTTTCTTCGATTATATAATATATTTTAATTGTCCGTTGAAATTTCCAACTTAGCTCAGATGTATGTATGTTAAATAAACATATATTTTCTTTTAAAATAAAAAAATTAAATATTCTAAGCGAAATTGTTTTGAGCCACACAGTTCACGCACACAATAATAAACCGGAATCCTTATCCCGAGCGTACTCTACCATATAAAGCGTGAACTCGTACCTATTATTATTTATTCAAGAAATTATATTACAATGTTAAAACATATACAAAATTCCATTTTTTTCACGAAAAATTCTGTGCAAATTCTTCCAAACTTTAAACCCTCAATATACAGAGAACAGAATCTGATTTTTTCCAGTTACAAAAATAATGCTCGGAAAAAATGACAGATGTTTTTGAAAAAATTAGCCAATTATGATGAATTTATTCTCTGCTTGAGCTTTATTCGAAAACCATTCCCTCGAAAAATAATCTATCCTCTGATGCAAATTTATTGAAATCTGCATCTTCTCTTTGCTCCAGTCTATATTGAATTATGATGCATTTTATTTTATTGGTGATTGGTGGTTGAAATTAATAGACATTCTTTTGAATTTCCATGCATTTATTGCTGCTCCTTCATTTCAATCTTCAATGGTGATTGGTTCTTTAAATTCTATGTTTAATCGAGTATTGATTGATGAACTGTGTATATCAGGTGTAATATTTAAAGTACTCGCTAGCCAATTTTCTACTTGTGCTGCAAGATTTTGAATCGTTTCATTCCAGTTTTATTATTTTTTTATATTCAGCACTACTGGGTGTTATCGATACCACTTGTTCTTCTAAAAAACAATTTTGTTAATTAATTATTCTGCTCAAACTTAGACTTTGGAAGTTGAAACGAAGCATGAAAATATATTATATGAACACTTTTTGATACTCCTGTAATGCGAACTACCAATCAGTTAAGTTAAAAAATACTATTTTCATATACTAATTTTCATTGGAAATTAATTTTATCGTCTTAAAAGTTTGCTTTCTTACATTTTTTATTACTTAAAAGAATAAATACAGGTATGGCATATATCATCTATTTTACTGCATACAGTATTCATATTATAACGAAATTAAAAACACACAATTAAATTGATTTACATTTTAATGCAGAATGCAGCACAATCACGTTGAATGCATAGTTATTTTAATAGTGAAATATGTTTTAATTTAAATTTTGTAACGATTATTATGAATACAATTAGGTGTGGTTTTGCATTTAAAACAAACGTATATTAATTGTAACATTCATTAAAGTAACATAGAAATTATTAATTTCATTAGTAAAATGCTAGTAGAGTGAATATTGAATTTACAAATTATTCTCACCCGCTTTATTTCAGGTTGAAAGTACATATTTTCTCCCTCCAAAAGAAATTTACCTCATTTTCAACGAAATTTCCACCCGACATGCTTCGACCCAACCCCTGTCCAATCATTACGCTTCTTTTCTCGCGTTTCTTCTTCTCATCAAGACTTGAGCCTTTGGACCGTTGTCCTTTGCTGGCAGCCGCTCTAATCAACCGACATCTCGACTCTTTCATCAACTCGCTTCAGTGGTGCACAATCTTTTCACAATACATGCTTATGTCAAAAATGATTGATTCATATAAACAGTTATTTATTATCAAATGTATTATTTTATTACATATTTCGATTAACTACGTAACTTTCTCATGCTCCAAAAAGTAACCCGAATCAACTGACATCGTATATGATTAATATATTTTATAGTTAGCAACGCTAGTTTTTACTCAAAATTTATAAATGTTTGCAATAAATATAGATGCTTTTTATAGATTAAAATTAATAACACGAAACGAGGATTTATTATTATTTTTCACGGTGCCAGTGCGCATACGATGCTTTCCTTGGATTAATTGCTTGAGATATGAGCAACCGTTGGATTTGCTAAGCGTGAATTGTCGTTTCCTAAAGTTAATGATTTTATGAGGAAAATGAATTATTTTGTGTTCAAAACTAAAACGCAAGTCTCATAGTTTAATTAAAACATAATAATTCTTTCGTATTTAGGGGAGAATGTCTAGGTGTATGTATTTATTTAAGAAATTAATTAGATGTTTTTTGATTCTAATAAAAATAAAAACAAACGGTTAAAAGTCACTGTCTAAATAATTTACTTTATAATTGCTACTTAAATAGTTTACTAGCTAATGAAACGTGATAGTGCACATTAAAAACATGATAACAATACTCTGCAAAATAATAATGCAGCGTTTTTATTAACATATATACTGCTTGAAAATATTTACAACAAATTATACTAAACCATTAAATAAACGTAATGGCATAAAGATAAAAAAATAAGTACTTGAGTAAAATATGAATAAAAAACATCAATAAATTGTTATCATTCTATCAACATATTTATATTATATTAAATATTTATTGTTATTTATAATATATTCTGGAACTATAGATATTGCTAAAATATCAATCAAAGGTTATATTTAAAGACCCTATTTTGCATCATTGAGCCAAAATTTACCAGAATATACATATACTAGTTATGTGAGATGAAACAGTGCTTCTCAACTTTTGTTTCGTAGAATATTTCTGCTGGTTGTTAAATATATGGCGTCCATTTTTAAATGTTATGCTAAATACACCAAGTAAATTTTCAAAACCTGTGCACCTACAAATGGCTGAAACCTTCGTTTGTGTAACTGAGAAAATCACCAACTGAATGATATAGATTAAATGATTTTACAGATTGTATTATCGGTAAATTGACAACTGGATTTAATGTAGTAAAATAAATAAATAATACATTCAGTTTCATGTGGTTATTCCTAAAAGAAAATCTATAAAAAATAGTCTCGTATATATCCTGAAAATATGTCATTTAAGTAAAATCATATCATATCAGTGAAAATATAAATTATCTGGCAGGTGCTAGTAAAATTATATGATTTCAACTATTTTATATGTAGTAATATATATATATATATATATATATATATATATATATATATATATATATATATATATATATATATATATATTTACATACTTATAATTATTTATTACATCCGATGTATAAATGTTACAGTGAATGTGTATTTTTTGGAAAAGTTATATTTTCACTAGTTAAGTCTGGTAGATATATATTTAATTTAACTATTAGCGCAAATTAAATTTAACTGATATGCTGCTCTAAAATGTCTATGAAACGCAATTTGACAGTGGCGAAACGTCCATTTGCTATCCAAACCCAAATGTAACCTAATGAAAGTTCTAAAACTAATTATAATTTTAAAACTTTTATTAGATCAAGTCCAAAATACAAACTAAGCCAACTCATCTCTCAGGGGGAAATTTGCGAAAGAATAAGTACAGACAGACATCGCATCTCACATATTGCTCTACATTGTCTGCATTTCGATATTACACTATATTTTAAAAATATGATAGCTATCCTTACTGATATTACTAGTATAGAATTCTAATATAAGAGTGCAGATCAAAGTATTATATATTCAAACCGAAATTTGGTCAATAGGAGAGCGCAAAAATAATTATTATCACTTCTCAGAAGGCAAACATTTACGTAAAAAGCAATAAAATCGTGTCGGCACTATCAAAACTGCGATAGCGACGGCACGATTTTATTGCTTTTGACGTGGATTTTTGATTTCTGAGAAGGGATAATTGTTTATTGCGGTCTCCTATTGGGCAAAATTCAGTTTAGATGTACTTTATTTGATTCTCATATGAATCTAAACTATTTCGGAACTTATTATAATATAAATTATTTTGGATTCTTTCAATTGTACTAAAGTAAATATATATTTCAATTTTAATTCGCCTTTTATCACTATATATTTATGTAAAAATATTTCAATAAAAAATACTACATACACGCTGTCGCATTACTTTATACTCATAACTTTATGTCACAAAACTAGGTAAGTATGAATGGTATGGGTATGGAAGTCCACGAACACGTAGTACCCAGAACGTGACCAATCACGAACGCACACAAAAATGGAGACACGTCATTATTTGAATACGTTTGTCTCATCGTCTCGTTCCCTACTGTAAAAATAAAAACACAAATCTATATAGGGGAAATGCTATATCATACCTCGTTCATAATTGAAACAAAGCCCAATAATGAAAAGAAATATTGCAAATAAAAAATTAAGTACTTGATATATCAATAATGAAGGTTGATACTTAATGAAGCAAAAAACACTTTTATTTTAATTATTCAAAATATAATTTTATTCTAAAGATATACTTTTCTCCCATTTTTCAGTCAATTTTTTATTTTTATTAGCATAAATAAGTACCACAAGGGTCTAAATTGGGACCATTGTTATTTGTTTTGTATATTAGCGATATAGTTAATAACGTGAAAAAATGTAAAATTCATCTATTTGCGGATGACACATTAATGTATTGCATAGGTGATAACATTAAAGAAATTGTAAATAATTTAAATAATGAATTAAGTATATTAGAAATATGGTTAAAGAGTAATGTACTTAAATTAAATGAGAATAAAACTAAATGTATGTTTATTAATTATAAAAATGTGTTAGATAATAGTACCAAAATAGTAATAAATAACTAGTATAGAAATAGTGGATAATATAAAATATTTAGGAGTAATTGTTGATACAAAATTAAATTTTAAAGAACATTGTAATTACATATTAAAAAAAATTAGTAGAAAAATAGTTTTATTATCTAGATTAAGAAATATATTAAGTATAAATACAAAAAAAATAATTTACAATAGTATAATATTGCCCCATTTTGATTATTGTGCAACACTATTAAATATGTTAATTAAATTAGATAAACAAATGTTGCAAAAATTACAAAATAGGGCAATGAGAGTAATCCTAAATAAAAATAGATTAACTAATTGTAAAAGTATGATTGATAGATTAGAATGGTTGAATGTTCAAGAAATATTGAGTATGAATGTTTTAGTATTTATATATAAGTTAGAAAATAATATGTTACCAGAATATTTGAATAAGTATTTAATAAGAAATAAAGATGTACATAAATATAATACTAGAAATAGAGAAAATTTAAAGATAATTAAGTATAAGAAAACGAGTACGGCTAGGGGAGTTATGTACGGAGGTTTTGATTTATATAATAGTCTTCCAAGAGAAATCCGAAACAGCAAAAATATAACGGGTTTCATAAATGGAATTAAAAAACACCTTCGTACATATAGAAATAAATTATAATATTAAGTCTTTATTATTGTATATTTTTATTTTTTCTTTCTGTTATATATTTTTTATATATTTTTATATATGTTTACTAAATTTGTTAGATGTAAAGATTAGCTATTAAGCTAAATAAATTAATAAAATAATAATAATAATAAATATTGGAGGCTTTGATGTAAAATATTCATTTTCACATCGTCTGTATCTAAAATGTGTTGCATCAATCGAAATAAATGGGAGTTGTCACAATGATCCAGGTGCTTAAAATATATTGCTGTTATTATTTGTTCTTGTTTAAGAGTTTCGTAATATTACTATATACGCAAAAAAACTATTTTCTATTTTTTTTAATTGCATTAGTATAAAATTTTAGATGATTTGATTTCAAAACTTTCTGATAAGAAATACCAAAATATTCACATTGTCTGCATTTTTAATTTTTCCGCCTAAGAAGTATTGCATACTTCGAAATAAATATTATTTGGAAACAGCAAGGTATTGAATATGGCGGATAAAATAAAACCTTACAGTCAAATTCCTTGATTGTATCAAAAAAGCATTGTTGTGTTGTAGGACTATTCGATTTTAGTTGCTAAATTGAAGAAAAGATTTAGATGATTAAAATAGAAGCTTGCTGTTACTGTTTTGCCAGGTTTAAGTGCTTCGTGATGTATTATATAATCCCTTTACAATTTCACCATACACACGAATATATTTTTAACAATAAGGTTGTGCTACTAAACATTTAGATAACCACTATCTTCTACGACGCTTGTTGTCGTACAACATCCATTTCTCATCTTCGGTTATCAAATGATCGACAGAAAACGCTTACATTTTTTCTTCGCTTAATTCGCGTGGCATCTATACACATTATCTCCAAGCCTTCGAAATCTTATTTTGTGACTATGTTCTATTGAATCAGATTAGTTATCATCGTCTATATTTGCTAGTCTCCCACATTCAGGACTATAATTGATTTTGTTACCACTTTACCGATATTTTTAGTGGTCGTAGTACTCTTGATAAAAGTTATTCGATTGTAAGTTTTGTGACTTCATATTATTTTTTAAATTTTGGAATAAAAGTCCAAAATGTGCAGCAATTAGAAATACACTTATACAAATAAAAAAAGTTTTTTAGCCAAATATATATATATTTAAACAATATTGATGTGTCAGGAAAATGTTCCATGCACACAAAATAAATAATGCTCTTTAATTATGCGGAAAATTAATCAAAACGTAAATTCTTTCTCATACTATCTAATTTGTATTGTTTTCATTTTACATTGATATCCATGGAAAACCAATATAATATATTTTTTAACTTATCAATTTATAAATTATCTGTAATTACTTATAGAAATTTTATAGTAAGTTCTACATTGAGTAATTGCTTTGAATTTTCTTTGTTTGTAAATGTTTTTTATTTTTTAAAATATTATTTGTTATGTCATAAAAAATAATTTATCGGTAAAAAAGTATTTATTAAAAATAAAATCATTAGAATTTTTCAATTAAGATATTTTTTAGTTGTGAAACAAATTTATATGAACCAGTTTTTATAATAGGATATTCTTGCATATGTCAGTAGACAAATATGACATCTTTTGACAATATATATTAATTTAGTGTACAATGTATCATAATATCATGAATACGCTGACCAATTGTGGGGCGCGTGCAGGACACACGGGCGGCTCAGCACGCGCCGTCAATTATACCTAAATTAAAAGTTATAAAATACTTCGCGAAACGTCACTTCAATAAACCGACCAATTAGACATATAATTGACAGTCGAAAACACGTGTTTGAAACAGAAGCTTCTTCCGTATTTTTAGGAATACTTTTAATAATTTTAACTATATTTATATGTAAGAAAAGATTGCTTGATTGATCAATAGTATAGTTTTCTTGTATTGATATCAATTTCAACAAATCTGCTCTGTTTAAAATATTAAACATTAGGTTTAGTGTGACTTTTCATGAGTGGACATCAGTAAGAAACCCACGTATTTATATAAATAGCATATATATAAACATTTTTGAAACCCTTAGACTGCGATACAGGAAATCCCTATTCAACAGTCCGAAAGTTTTGTTTCACAATTTCAGTTTTATGACACATTTCCTTTCCGCATCCTCAAACATTTGTCGTTTAACAAAAAAATATATAATGCAAAAAATACATATGGCATAATCGGGGGACGGCTGTACACAAAAAAACAACATTTATTATCGATTTAGAAGTATCAAAAACTATTTATTCTTTACTTTTACAATATGGTGATTCGTAAAGCAAAAATAGTACAATTTTCATTCAAAATTTTATAATTTTATGAGTTGAACATGATCGGCACTTCATTAGGTTTCTGTTAATCCTTTGACTCATAGTAGAAACAAATTTGATTGGCTGTTGGCTAAGGATACAAACAAAATCATTGGAGCAGTTTTCTTGGATTTCAAGAGAGCCTTCGAAACAATAGACAGAAAAATAATGTTAAAGAAATTGGAGAGTATAGGTATAAGTGATATAGTTTTAAGATGGTTTAATAATTACTTATATAAAAGAAAACAAAAAGTTAAAAGAAATAATGTATATTCTGAAGAGAAATTAGTGTCTTATGGAGTACCACGAGGGTCTAAATTGGGACCATTGTTATTTGTTTTGTATATTAATGATATAGTTAATAACGTGAAAAAATGTAAAATTCATCTATTTGCGGATGACACATTAATGTATTGCATAGGTGATAACATTAAAGAAATTGTAAATAATTTAAATAATGAATTAAGTATATTAGAAATATGGTTAAAGAATAATGTACTTAAATTAAATGAGAATAAAACTAAATGTATGTTTATTAATTATAAAAATGTGTTAGATAATAGTACCAAAATAGTAATAAATAACTCTAGTATAGAAATAGTGGATAATATAAAATATTTAGGAGTAATTGTTGATACAAAATTAAATTTTAAAGAACATTGTAATTACATATTAAAAAAAATTAGTAGAAAAATAGGTTTATTATCTAGATTAAGAAATATATTAAGTATAAATACAAAAAAATTAATTTACAATAGTATAATATTGCCCCATTTTAATTATTGTGCAACACTGTTAAATATGTTAAATAAATTAGATAAACAAATGTTGCAAAAATTACAAAATAGGGCAATGAGAGTAATCTTAAATAAAAATAGATTCACTAATTGTAAAAGTATGATTGATAGATTAGAATGGTTGAATGTTCAAGAAATATTGAGTATGAATGTTTTAGTATTTATATATAAGTTAGAAAATAATATGTTACCAGAATATTTTAATAAGTATTTAATAAGAAATAAAGATGTACATAAATATAATACTAGAAATAGAGAAAATTTAAAGATAATTAAGTATAAGAAAACGAGTACGGCTAGGGGAGTTATGTACGGAGGTTTTGATTTATATAATAGTCTTCCAAGAGAAATCCGAAACAGCAAAAATATAACGGGTTTCATAAATGGAATAAAAAAACACCTTCGTACATATAGAAATAAATTATAATATTAAGTCTTTATTATTGTATATTTTTATTTTTTCTTTCTGTTATGTATTTTTTATATATTTTTTATATATGTTAACTAAATTTGTTAGATGTAAAGATTAGCTATTAAGCTAAATAAATTAATAAAATAAATAAATAAATAACAATGTATTAGAACAGGTTATCCATTTAAAGTGTTTCATTTCAACAGGTGTCTAGCACTAATCATCTATTGATGTTTTTTTATTAATGATTTTTTTGTAGTTTCACCAGAAAAATAGTAACTGTAAAAGAGTGATATATAAAACAGTGGCAAACAAGTGCAAAATTAAATTTAGCAGTAAATTCAGTCAGCTAAAAGTAAGGATGGGCAAGACAGGTGTGTCGTTTCGAGGGCGCGGACTGGCTACCGTCGTCGTCGCTCACTCGAAAAGTCACAAATCCGCCGCCGGCCCTGATTTATGCCCGGCCAGTTTATTTGTTTAGCCCGTCTCATTTTTCAATTAAAATTCAAATGCGGCCCGGGCCAAAAGCGGCCCGCCGAGGCGCTAACGCACTTTGGCCATAAATAACGCGCCCTATCGGCCGATATCAGTCGTATTAAATTCCTTGTTAGCCAATAAATTAATGTAAACGTCCGGCCCTGGCGCAGCTGATAAAAAGTTAATTAGTTCTTGGGCGCTGTGTTGTTGTTCCCGAGAGAACGTATACTATATTATAATATGGACGTTCGAGTGAGTACGTTGCTGTATTTTAGTAACATTTAACTTTACACCAGTGGTTGCCAAACTGTTGTTTGTGAGTAATAAACAGGGTAGCGTTTATTTAAAAAAACACTGCATCGGAAAATAGCTCAAATACAATTACGATGAAATTTAAGAACATGGCAGTCATTGATTTCAATGCTTTCAGTAAAGGCTTTTGAAATTGCTGCTGCCTTGCTGTTTTAAATACGGCTTTAAGAAATTAAAGTGATACTGGTCTTTATTTGGTTCCCGAATTAATTTTAAAAAATTCACGTTGAAATCAGTTTCGTTGTTGCTCTTTAAAAGCGTATTTTTTATCTGATTTTTAAGACTTATTGAAAAATATACAAAAGTCACCACTATTCATAAAAATGGTGACAAATACTTTATAACTAGTGACAAATAATTGGCGATTGGCCATGAATACGAACAATTTTCTTGGATTGCAAGAGAGCTTTCGAAACAATAGACAGAAGTATAATGTTAAAGATATTATAAGTATAAGTGAAATAGTTTTAAAATTGTTTGATAATTATTTAAAAAAGAGAAAGCAAAAAGTAAAAATAAATTATGCTTATTCGAAAGAGAAAATAATATTTTATGGTGTACTACAAGGATTAAAATTAGAACCATTCTTGTTTATAATATAGGTACATTAATGATATATTAATAATACAAAAAAATTAAATATGTCTGTTTGCAGATGACACTTTAATTTATTGCATATGTGATAATGTTAAAAAAGTTGTAGATAACTTCAATAACGAATTAAAAATAATAGAAAGATGATTAAAAAATATTGTATCTACTTAACTAAATGAGAATAAAACTAAATGTTTTATTATTTATTATAAAAATATGTACATAACTATTATTATATTATTATCTATAATAATATAAAAATAGTTATTGGTTGAATACCTTTATTATAGAACTAGTTAATATTATAAAATATATAGGAGTAATTGTAGATAAAAAATATTAAGGAACATTGTGATTACATAATTACAAAAAAAGCTGTATTTACTATTTCTCTCTAAAGAGTGATTTAGATCCTCTAAGGAAATAAACTTCCGTCAACCGTCTATTCTTTAGTGGCAAAAAGTACCATATTGTGCTGTTTTATTGATCCCGCGTGCCATCAGAATATTGCTACAATCTTATAAGGATTATTTTGGGTAGAGAAACTCTCATTAAAGATCTAATATATAATTACTTTTGAGAGTAAGTGGAGGTTTTATTTACACATAAACGATGTCTGCAAAGAATACTCAAAGATGCTCGGCTTTGTTATGAGGAACGCATTTTAATTTTACGATTTGTCAGTTAATCGTGTCTTCTATGCTGTGGCGTAGCTATGGGGGGGGGGGGGAGGGGCCGCCCCGGGCGACACCTGCTTGGGGGCGGCATATTTGCGATGTCTAGTGTGGTTCTTAACCCTGAATGCACTAAAACACAAAGGAATTCTAGTTTTAGGTTTTTTGTACATCATATTAGGTCACATATATCTTAATTTAATTTTAATAAATAAATAAATATTTGTATCTAAATAATTTTCTACAATATTAAAACTTAAAAGGTCGTAGTTTTTTCTTAAACTCATTTACTATTTTTTGTGTTACACATTTTATTATTAAAAAAGTTTTGCGCTTTAATCAAATTTAATCATGATTAAATTAACTAACTAATTTAATTGATTATCTTTTTAATGTAACAAGTAGAATAAAAAACACATCTAAAGCTTATTATTTATGATTTTTCTTGAAATTGGTATAAGCCTAGAGTATTTTTATTTTATAAAATATTTAAATGAAGTATATATTATAATATATTCGTCGTTTAAATTGAATTAGGACGATTTCGCAGTCGCGGCAGAGCCCAACGACGGGTATAATGCGATTTGGTCCGGTGGCAAAATGGGGTAATGAATTGCAAATGCGGGCAACGTCACCATATCCAAGAGGAGAAGGGAGTATTACACTTTGCTAAGGTTAAACAGGATTACAATGATCTCCGTGTAACTCATGCGGCTGAAATCCTTTTAGCGTCCCTTTGCGAGGACGAGGAGGCTATCGGACTCCCTATTGTTCCCTAAACTCCGGATTCAAATCCCAGACCGGCTGATTTACAGGATGCGTTCGGTGTCCTTTGCTTCATTACCAGAGAGAAAAAATACCCCTCGGATGAAACATAAACTAAAAATAGATCGATATAGTATTGCTATAAAATTCACCGAATGGTCTATATGTATTTAACTTTCGGTAAGTACAGTATATTCAACAGTATATATGGTTTACATAAGACTAAATGTATGTTTTAAAGAATACGAAAATCATTTAAAAATAACATGAATCTATTAAAATTTACTTCAAGTAATTTTAGATGTGTAATGGCTAATGTCATTTCATTAATAAGTTTTAAAGTATAAATAATATAATTACAAACAAGAAGTAAAGGTTATTTATATTAAATTTTCAACCTTCACTGCAGATTTTTAAACCGACTAGATAGAATTTCCCCTACGTTTGTTATTGCTGTGAAAAATCTTTTGGGGAAACATATTACAATACGAAGAAAAATATGCGTTTCATACAAGCAAGCAAAATTCAAACCCTCTTTTTTTAGAATATTTTCGCACAAAAGCGAGAGCTTATAAAATAGTTAATGTATAGTTTTATTATTTGTAACCTATTACTATTATATATTAAAGTCTGAACTATATTTTTAAATGTATCGTATAATTTTACATTGCACATTTCTGAATACATTGATTCCAATACTTTCTTATTTTTTTAATAAATTTAATAATTATTAATTTTTTTCGGAAGACTTTTTAATATGACCTGCTTTAAATTCAACACACTTTTTTTGCTATACTAAATAACGTTAATGCTATAAACAGAAACAAGATGAAACGGACAACGGAACGAGTTTCGCACGTCAGATTATTATTTGTCTTATTATTGAGATCTACTAAAATAAAACACTAAAAGTAGATTGTTTTTTAAATTGAATTTATAGCTATACTTTTGCAGTATTGTATTGTATAAAAAACGTTAATACCGGAAATAAGACAATCACCATATTAAAAAACGTGTATTTTTATATATAAATTAAGTTGTACTATATTTGTAGTTCAATATATTTTTTAAGTGGTTTATATATTGTTTTAAAAGTGAGGTGTTGCTGTTATTTCATTCAAAAAAATGTGGTATTTATATACATATATAATACATAAGTCTGTCGAAATTTTCCCCAGTGAGGGGGAATAGAAAGGATGTTAAGGAGTATCCCTTGTGGTGTCCTTAAAATAACAATGGGCGCAATCAGCGACATGAAAAAGCCGTGCCCAGACTTTAACCAAAAAGTTTTATCTTTGATACTCAATTTTAAACTAAATTTTAATATGTATATATTTTTTATTTTAACGTTCATTAAGAACAAATTGATGCAACATATTTTTTTAAAAATATCATTTGCCCTCAGGGATGGTCCTCCACCTCTTCCGACACTTGATTTAGTATTCCGTTATATTTCTATTTTCATGTCATTCCAATTAAGCCATAAAAATAATATATAATACACTTTTTTTATACAAATATTGCTCAACATGATTTTTTTTTTAGTAAAAACCATTTTTTTTAATATACTAATTAATTAATTTAAGATTAACAACTGTTATGTTTTTATTACAGTATATAAACAATATTACGACTGCTTCTTATTTAAAAAAGTTGTGGATTTTTTTATATCCCTCTTTTCAGTTCATATCTTACATATTATGAAAAAAAATTGTGGCTCTCAAATGGTGAAACAAAGATATTTACAAAATGTATTAATAATATTTCTTACTTTACCATAAAATATAAATTACAATCTTTATTACAAAAAATAAAATATTGGATATTGACTGTTGAAAACAATATACGCATTTTCGAAACCATCAACGATTAATATTCTAATAACAGTAACACTCAATAAATACTTTTTCGGTCTAAAAAATATATCATAATTAAACCATATTTTCATTTAATTCACAATTCGCCGTTCCTTCGGCAGCTGCTAAGTTGCTATAATTCTTTGCAGATATATTGACAATCACTGTTGATAAATCCTGATAGACCAATAACACGGGTTTCGTCCGCGTCGTTCCACGATCACTAACCTCTTGTGCCTTTCGAAGGCGGTGACACAATCCCTCAATTCAAAAAGTATTTCAATCTGAGAATTCTGCTCTCTCTACTCTTTATTAACGACATATATACGGAAAATATTAAATCAAAATATTTATTGTATGCTGATGACCTGAAAGTGTTACAGAGTATTTGCACAAATTCGGATTTACTCTCTGAAGTGATCGATCAAGAATTGACTACCTGTCACGATATAACATTTTCCAGATCACTTTGCTCGGCAAAATTTTCTTACATTTTCATACTGAATACTTTCGACTCAAACGAAGTTCAAACAGGGATGGAGATTTTGTTATGAATAGCTACGAGGAGCTGGGAAAAATATGTGTTATGGCGATCGTCTATTTTAGGATATTATTATTCATGAGGAAACTTGTCAATTCATAATGATCAGATTTGCAATAAAAATAAATAATTTTTTTTTTTCTAATTTGTGATGTATGCTAACCATCACGTGTTTTAATTTAAATCTGTTTATGTTTATGCATAATTAACACGACTTAAATAAATCGTTTTGATCAGATGTGAAAATTTATCGTTGACAATAATTTTATTTGACGATTTAGGACACACACAGATACATCGACGCCCACAGTGGCCACCCCCGCTCACTGGGTGTGTGTGTTGAAAATTCGAGTAGCTCAAAGGAGCAAGGTCGGGGGCGGATTCCCCGTCGGCAATCCGAGCGCCATTTCAATTGCAAATCATTTTTATCGGCGGCCGAGCACGGGCAAACAGAACGGATGCGGGGCGAGACGAGCGGCGCTTTTGTTGTACTATTTGCATATCTAACGAATCACAAACGCCTACAAACGCGTGCCTCACTCATACATATACACGTGTATATATTAAAAAAATAAAAACAAAATCAATCAACTATTTAACAGTCAGAGCGCAATGGGTAAAAGCTCTGTTTAACACGCAAGATCCACAGATTCGTTATTTGGCTTGTCAGGAGATTTTAATAGCTCTGGAGTTGGTATTGAAAAATACATATGATTCACTATAACACTAAACAATTTATACATTAACCAACAGTTGATAACATCTATAAAGACAATTTCTGATTTTTTTTAAAAATAGCCTGATAACCATTGCTCCATTCATGAAAAAAAAAATGCTGCGAAAGGCACATCCTCGCGGTGTTTTTTCACACTGAATGATAACGTCGATGTCACACCTGAGATAATCTTTGATTACGAGAGAACTGACTGGAAAACATAGAGCATCGATGTTTAAAGTCGCTTACTTTTTAAACAGCAAATATACGCTAGGTAGTACACCCATCCCTCGCTATACGACCGCTCTTTATACGGCATTTCGCTATAACGGCCCTCTTCAATTAAGGCACGTTTTCGATTTACGGCCTAAGATATTTCGCTATAACGGCAAAAAAACTTTTTTGCGATGTCGATTTTAAAAAAAATTTAAAAATAGATTTAATTTGCATAATTTTAAAATGAAAGGTGAAGCAGCTAGCGCCGATGAGGCCACACTAAGGAATATCCAATCATTTTAAAGGAAATTATTGAAAGAGGTGGTCATAAACCTGAACAAGTGTTTAACGTAGACGAAACAGGGCTTTATTGGAAGAGAATGCCTGATTGCACGTACATTTCAAAAACCGAAAAATCTGCGCCTGGTTATAAGGTGTCTAAAAAACGATTAACTTTGCTACTTGGTGCAAATGCCGCGGGTGATTTTAAGCTAAAACCACTTTTAATATATTTGTCCGAAAATCCAAGGCCTCTTAAAGGACTAAATAAAAATCAATTACCCGTCATATGGAGATCCAACAAGAAAGCTTGGATGACTAAACCTACTTTAGAAGATTGGTTTAAAAATCACTTTTGCACAGAAGTGAAAAAATATTTGCGAGACAATAACTTAAGCATCAAGGCTTTGTTAATTTTGGATAATGCACCAGGGCATCCTACTAATTTATCCGAACTATCTGAAGATGTCATGATTGAGTACCTTCCGAAAAATACAACAGCTCTGATCCACCAATGGATCAGGGTGCAATAGCCACTTTTAAGGCATATTACCTACGCCGAACTTTCCGACAACTTATAAGGGAAACCGATGATAAATCTTCAATTAAAACATTTTGGAAAAACTATAACATCAAGGATGCTGTTGACAACATCAGTGAATCACGGAAGGAATTAAAAGTAACAACAATGAACCATGTTTGAAAAAAAATATGTCCAGAATGAGTAAAAAGTACTGATGCAGAAGTTAATTGCCTTCCTGAAATTAGGCAAAACATTTTGGATCTAGCACATGATCTCAGCTTTGAAGGTTTGAACGAACGTGATGTGCTTGATCTACTTGAAGCTGATAGGGAACCCCTTTCATATAAGGAACTCATTCAGTTGCAAGCAGAACCGGCATTTGATGAAGAGACAGAGCCTGTTGTATCTAAACAGCTAACATAAAAAAATTGTCAAAAGGTTTTTCCTATTTCGAACAAGGAATAAACATCTTCCTTGAAAACGATCCTGACGTCGAACGTAGCGCTAAAGTTTCTCGAGGAATTATCTCAGCCATTAGCTGTTATTAATCACTGAAGAACGAAATAGACAAAAAGGCAAGACAAACAATGTTGGACAATTTTTTTGAGCCAGGCTCATCCTTACCAGCGAAAAATGAGGACGATAGTGATCTGCAGGTTACCATTTCTTCATCGTCTTCAGATTAAAGCCATTTTAAAAAAAATTATGTATGTATTCATACACATATTTTATGTAACATGAAGTTGTTTCATTTTTGTTTATGGATTATTGTTGGTTTTTGGAGTCTGTTATTATTTTATGTACAAATGTATGTACTTGTTATGTATGTATTTTTGATTTAAATGAAATAAAAAGATAAAATGCATTTTAAATGATAAACCATGGTGCATATTTAACAAATTTGGAACCGATCCCATTGAATTTGTATGAATTTGTATTAGAATAATTGATTCGTTGTACGGCTTTTCGCTTTGCGGCCAAGTTTCGTGGAGCGTATCTAGGCCGTAAAGCGAGGTATGGGTGAATTCATTATTTTACATCCGTAATTAAACAAGCAAGATTTTTTGTTCTGACGCGTAAACATAGTCTAAATAAAATCAAATGAGCTTCGTCGATTATTATATATATAAAAATAAAAACTAAAATGAGAAAGCAATATTAAAAAAATTAATAATCGCAATTAAAAATATTGATAAATAAATTTACTTACGATGTTAAAAAAGTGCAAAAAAATAATAACGACCGTAATATCTGTGTATATATCTGGACTATAAGCAGGGACGCCGAAAGCGAAGCCGGGCCCTGAGAAAATAATGATTTTGGGCCCCATGACAAAAAAAGCAATTTGTGTATTTTTTACCATTGTAATATATTTTTTTAAATGAATATTAGTAGGTACAAGTTAACAGGTAGTTGTAGTCGTTTTTTTACTATTTACAGTTTATCAAGTTTAATTTTTCTGGCCAAATCAAATATCAAAAATATTTGTTTAATAATGTTCATATCAAAATAAACAAATATTTCATTGTATTAATAATTAAATCAATTTTACACAAAAATAAAGTATGTATTAGATTTTTAAAAATTATGTTGAAACCTTATTTAACATTTTACATGCTCAATTTTATTACTTTGTAATAATAAATATTTTAATACAGATATTATTCAATCATAAAATGGGCTATAAATAATTACTCTTACGGAATAGTTATCGTTACATATAATTTTAACACGTAACTTTTACAAACATAACTACGAAGTAATAGATGCGCACAACCAAATAATTATCTGCGGTTGTTAATACGCGCGTGAAATTATACAACTATGTTAATAATTGTCAGCGCGTGTAATTTCAACAGAGAAGCTCCCCCAAAACTGGGGGCCTTAATTGCCGGAAGGGGTCGCACCAATCAGCGCAATATTCACAGCTTCCGATATCCCAGTAGGGACGGGGATAGACGGGCTCCGGAAGCTCTCATTTTTTTTTGACAAAATGTAAATTGACCGCATAAAATTATAGTTTATCTTTTAAAATTAATCAATGGAATCAATCTGATCTATATATTTAACGTAGTCAATGCCTTGAATGTAGAAGAGAAAAATATTTTTGACGGAGTCATTTAAATTTTTTAAAAATCATAAAAATTGCTATATATATATAATTTAACCAAATTCTACAATATTGGGTCAGTGTATCGGAAATATATTAACACTGCGATATATACACCGTTGTAGAGGCAATCGTTTTTCAGCTTGCAGCGGCGTTCAAATCGGTGGCAGTGAGGCTGGCCACACACGGCCGGATTTGTCCGAGATGGATGTCCGACGGACAAATCCGCCAGTGTGTGGTGTTAAAACTCTCGGACAGATCCGTCTGTTGTCTGCGTTGTTTCATGGGCTACGTGCGTGAGGGTCTCCGCGTCTAACTTCGCGGAAATGTGGCACTGAAGTCTTGGCCATTTTGGATTGCTTACTTGTGAATGTACGCGCCCAATATTATTATTGTAAGCGCGTTGATCCTTATTAAATTTATAAGAAAGGTAGAGTACACTCGGGATACGGATGCCGGTTTGTTGTTGTGTGCGTGTACATGTATATGAGAGGGAGAAGCGATGTAGCGTGTACTTCATTGTCTCGCTTTCTCTTTTAAGGACAGTCGCTGATTCGTCAACGCTGGTATTCGTCATTAAAGTGCAGTGTGGCACAGAAGTTCGATCTTCTCTAGTGATATATTTTAAATAATTTTGTGTTGATATTGGTTTAACCCAGATATGCCCACTGTCCCATGGGTAGGTCACTAAACTCGTGTCACTGTTTTTTATTTATAAATGAAATTTTAAGAGAACAAAATTTCTTGGTTAATTGATATCAAGGCTTCAAATATACACTGTAAGTTATTCGTTCTCTTACATGTGGATTAAAATATTTTAATTATTTTTCCATTAATCCGTATGTTGTTGGTTTTTTTACACAATTCTCTGTAAGGCTTAAAAAAGTTATTATTCTTATCGTTGCGCCAATGATAATTTTTTAATTTATTCAATGGATTCTAATGATTTAATAGAGTCGTCGAGCCATTAAACAATCTGCGAATAATTTCTTTCCCCATTTTTTACCTTTTTGCTTTTGAAGAATAGCTAAAGATTTCATTATTTTTTTGACTAGTGAAAGATTTTGAATTTTGCAAATATTTAATTAATGACATCAATGTCTGGTTTCTTCGATTATATAATATATTTTTAATTGTCCGTTGTAATTTTAAATTTAGCTCAGATGTATGTATGTTAAACAAACATATATTTACTTTTAAAATAAAAAAATTAAATATTCTGAGCGAAATTGTTTTCAGCCACACAGTTTACGCACACAATAACAAACCGGAATCCTCATCCCGAGCGTACTAAGTAATAAAATACTGAATTTAGTTATTTTAATATTATTTTGATATGACAACATTTTATAGATTTTTATCGCAGATATCAGAAAGAAAGCTCCACAAACTGTCAATTCCACAGAATGCAAAATCAAGTGGAAAAATGATTGTCAGGATCTCGTAACACATTCTTTGTAGATTCATAAAAAAATAAAAAAGACGAGGAATTAACAGCAAAGCAGTTTATCTTAAAAAAATACAGAAGAATATGAAAATCAGCTACATTTTCCGAGGGATGTTTCACATGGTAAATGATCAACTAATTACCGAACTAAGAAAAATCCGATAATGCAAATTTGTATTTTTGCTTGGTATTGCCATTAAAACAGCAATAAAAATAAATTAAAATCGATTAAAAGCTATATATTAAAAAAAATATGGTCTTATTCATATACAAATAATCCGATCAAAGATTATGAGAAAATGGGAACAAACCCAGATTTTTTTTTATTATTCACGTACAAAACATATATTTGAAATTGGAGAAACGATAAATATTATAAATTGAAATATGTATTTGTATAATAAATAACATAAATCGATGGTGCTCCAACTATAGCCTCCGGGACGGAACCGGCACTATGTAAATAACCCTTTTTCAATGTGAATGTTTGTGTGCATTCACGTATCACGTATATTATGTATAGTTTATTTTAATTATTAATTCATGATAATATTTCTTCAGTGGCGTTTATAAATCATATTATGACATGTATTTTACTTTTAATATCTATTAATATTAGTTATGGCTGTTCGTATTACAAATGTAGAAGGTTTGGATCTCAGAAGATTTCTGCACGTTTAATATATGAAGAATATTTATGATTAAAATCAGCAGGTTCATATAACTATTTTGCACATTTCTCTGCTACATAGACGAACAATTATTGTACAAATATTATTATTAGTATTATGACCATCGTGACATGACAGGTTAATCTAATGCGTCACGATTGCCAAAATTATAAAATATATTACAATTTTAAAATACATACGAATATATATGTATGCATATATACCACACGAATTGAACCAAAACCCCATATGTGCACGAAAAATGTCATTATCTCTAAGCACATTATTGAGCAGACGAATGGCCTTTGCCAGAGAAGAGTTGGCAAGTGCTCCAGTTTTAGACTTTACAGACAAGAACGGTGGACGCGACCGAGAACCATAACCACCTTCCAGAGCCCACATTTGGAGCTGCTCGAGCACCGAAGGGTTGTTTACGATGCCTTTGAGCAATTTCCAGAAGTGTTTAATTATATAAACTCTTCTGCGAGTTGACAAAAAACGTATCCCAGCGTTCCCAAAATAAAAGCACTGGGAAACAAAAACGGATAATACCCGCATTCCTTCAAGTATATATATCAAAGGAATTTACGCTGTACTTTTTCTAGCTTCAATTCATTACATTGACTCATTACGTCTGGAATCCAAATAATAGAGCTAGTTTCTAGTATGCTGCGGACTAGAGCATCATAAAGAGTGCGCAATATTCGCAAGTATTCCTAAAGTAGAGCGCATTTCTTAAGATAAAACCGAGCATTTTTAATGATCTACTGTGAGTCTCTGCAATATGCTGGCTAAATTTCTAACGTTCTTCGAAAGTCACATATTAATCCTTAGTAAAAGAAGACCTGTCTAGAATATATCTGTCGAGATGGTAGAAATATTTTGGCGGTATCGACGATCTTGAAATTTAAATTGTGTGACATTTCTTCATATTAAAAGGCAATTGGTTATAGCAAGTCCACTTCCATAAAGAATTAAGATCTTCCTGCAGGTCAAGAGAGTTCTAAATCGACTACACTTTCTGGAAAATTTCATATAATAAAAAAATTAAATAATGCATTTCTGTTTCTATGTCATTAATGAACAATAGAAACAGCAATGGACCCAAGTTGTATCCTTGAGGTACTCCAGAAAAAGAGTTTTTATATTTGACGAACTGATATCTATCGTTCAAATAATTTGAGAATAGGTTTATAAGACCTTCAGTTAATCCGAAATTAGATGATTTTTTTACAAGTAAAGCATGATTAATTTGATGGAATGCCTTTTCAAAATCTGTGTATATAAGTCCAGAGTCCAATGATCTTGAAACAAAGTTAGAAAAAACAATAAGAAACTATGTTGTGTCTCGAGAAGCATGCACCTGCAATGATTAAAATTACTAGTGCAACAGTTTATTTATCAATCGCATGGTAATGCTTAAATTTTAAATATCTGCTTTTTAAGAGCTTGAAATTAATATTTACAATTAAAATTATAATTCCGATAAATTATTTAAATTCACTAATTTCCTGGGTTTATGCGAAATATTTAATTTTGGTTCTTATATAAACATAGCTTTAATAACACCCAAAAATTTGCGAGTTTTAATAATTTAATTTATATGGCAGTTGTATAGCTTATTATAATAATGTAGAGCAAAATTTAATTTTTAAATTAAGTAAAAAATATATACAACAAAAAAGCGTTAAGCGAACTTGTTTCATGGTTTATCATCTGAATGATAGAAGTAGATTGAAAAATAATAGTATTTACTTTTACATTATTCAGCAATATTTTTTTCGCTATTATTGTAATAAGTGAGATAATAGATCGTACAACGAAATCACGCGTTACTTTTAACTATTGTAAATAAAATTTGCAAACAAGATTATTATCCATTAAATATTATTTGCTTTTCAACAAAAAGCGTGACATTTGCGGGTGTCCCAGGTTGTAAAACGAAAAGGGGTGTGTTAACACCCCAACTGTTCCCATGTGTACTATCTATTATTGTGCGTTGTAATATTTTGACAGATGTCTGACGTTGGGGGCAGAATAATATATGTATTTATTTAGTGTTGCGTAATGTTTTTTGTAGTGGTTGTGCAGGGATAAACACGTGGTAGATAAAGCTGTAAAAATGGTTTGAAACTTTGCTATATGTTTGTAAATGTATTTATTAAATGCAAATGAAATAACAGAAAAAACTTTGTTTTTGTTCTTAATGTTATATAAATAATATTAGAACAGTATTATTAATATTATATAAATTATTTAATATTTTTAACTTTACGTTAAAATATCGATTAAAAACTGACATATTGTGTTTAAGCTAGACTCAAACCATTAATATAATATTATTATGTAAATATACAGATATCTCTCAGTAGATATATATTTATAACTTCGCTGCGCTGTATTTTATTTATCCTCTACTTATTGATTTTACGGCTTTTTATGAATTTAATAAATGATATATTAATTATTATTGATTTAAAATTTAAATTCAAGATTTTTTAAATTTTATCGAAATTACTAAGCAGCTGAGTTTTTTAGATAAGTTTTAGTAACGACATCTATTGCTTTGTAACGACATCTATTGCTCATATACATATAAACATTTATGCAGTCATCAATAGATGTCTCTAGTATATACGTATTTTAATATGTTTCAGCGTTAATCTCAATGTTTTATTCGTTGTGATTTATTATTTATTAGATCCAGAAAAAATAAAGTTGTTATGGATGTACTATTTCAGAGTCGATAATTTGTATACTTACTCTTACAACTTATCTTAATTGCTCCACTTAATGTTGAAGTAGTTATGTTTAAGCCAGATTTTTGCGTTTACTTGTCTAATATTGTTCTATTAAATAATTTATATTATAAATATTTTAAATGGTACGTAATGTAAGTAAAAATATGTTTTAATTTTTATTATTTTTATTGATATTATATAAGCATACAAGAATATCATGAACATATGTACATTGTTTGATGCTTTACAATATGTTATACAATAAATTTAATTTACGTTGAGAATTAATTCCTCCAAACCTAAGGTGACCAGTAAACCTTTTTATCAAAACTATTATTGTATATTGCAAGTACATAATGACGTTCTTTTAACACATCTTCATTAGTATCAAGCGTTGTTTTTAACTGGTCTTTTGGTATGTAAAAAATATCTTATTCCTAAAAATATTTCCAATAAGTAATGAATCCCATAACCCAAGAATAAAATATGCGCATTCGCGATTCATAAATTTATTTATGAATCACTAATATGTCTTTATTTATTAAGATAATATTTGAGTAACTATGCCTACAACTATAAAAAATTAATAATAAAAAAGAATATGTAATAAAAAAATAAAAGTATATCTTTTATTAATGTAAATTCCCCGTTTTAACGGGGTGTATTAATAGATGTTGAATACGGGCATAGTTTTAATGAATGTGTATTATATTTTTTAGTAAAACCAGACACCTCAATCGTTTCACCATGGTTTATGTCTTAAAAAAACCAGGCGCATACTTTTTCATACATAAAAAGGTAGTACTGAAAATAGTTTTCCCGACGATCGTGAGCTCCCCACGCCATCGGCGTTGTTTAATATCTATCATTCTTAATTTCTAGTCATATCGTTTCAGAATTAAAATGCCTAACTCTAGAAGCATGATATTATCGTGTGGTATAAATGTTATAATTTGAAGTAAACGCCTATTCCTTAATTTATTTCTGAATTACTTTTTATTGTGATGAGCTTAGAAAAACAACCACAGTTTATTATGGAATAAGTTAGAAGCAATAAATGCCAACTGTAAAAGTTACCTTTGTGTTGTTGCTTCAAACTTTATAAATTTAAGATAAGAATCAAATGATTTTATGTTGTGGGAAATTAGGATATGAAGCTGCGCATTATAAAAAAAGTTGCATGTACTAGATATGCTCACATTTTTTAGGAATGATTAGATAGTTAACTCAGCGTTGGACTTTGTAAGCAATCCACAAACGATACATGTATACTTTCGTTTATTTTTTAACTAACCCCACATTTCCCATACATGTTGAATCGCAGCATCCAAATTCAAGGAAAGACAAGTTTTTCTTAAAATGTATTAAACTTCGTTTTACCGCAACCACACGCTAAATAAAACTTAGCTTGTGGGGTATCGGATGGCTAAGTTCCATTAAGTCTATACCCTTACAAACTATATTTTACGATCTTAAATCTAAATATATACTAAATAGTTTTTCAACAGATTCAACCGTGTGAGAATTCTTGAATGCTGACTTGAGTTCCGGTGACGAAACCCACGAGTCCAAATACGATCAGGAAGCCGTTCTTCAACCAAAACCATATACTTTTAGTATAATCAGGGTTGTCTAAAAATGTGACAACTTCAATGACAGCCGGGAAGATCAGTCCAAGGGTGGAGAGGCAGACAGCTCCTATCAAGGTGATGAACGGTCCGAGGTTGGGCAAGACGATGGACAAGACGACGGTAAGGGTGACTAAGAAGATTCTGAGGGAATACTCGGCCATGACTTTCTTCTCGTCGAAGCGATGCTTGATGTTGTTCCAAATTATTTCCATCGGCACGTAGAATTGTAGACTGTACGTGAGGAATATAGCGATGGCGATCATCACTTGGACCGATTGAGCTAGCCTGGAAATGAAATCGTGCACTTGAAGAATAAATATAAACAATAAGTAAAACGCATTAATGCAATACATACGCAAAGTTAGGCGCATTTGCAATACACACATCGAATGCATACTAGATAAATAAGTAACTAATTTAATTTGTATTAAAAGGGAAATGCAGAAACATACACTAGAGCAAAAGATGTGCGTAGTACTTATAATTATGTATAGATTTTAAGTAATATTATTAAATAATTTATCTTAAATAGTATTTCTAAAGCTTTCAGTTACAATGAAAATTATATGCTTATATTTTTTTATAAATAATTACGATTCTGTGAGATTGGATTCAATAGATATATATGTATATATTTTAATAAGTATTAACGCAATCGATACAGCATATATATATATATACTTTTTTTTAAGTATAAAATAGTATTATCATATCAAATAATGTGAATGTCTGTTTAATATAATCTTTTAACTTTCATTATACATAAACAACTAATATTTTTAATTTAATTGTAACTGAAGCATAGCAGTACAGAATTACTAATTATGGAAAATAATACATATTTATAAACGCGCAAAGAATGAAACGCTTTAAATTATGGAAATATTTCTTACATATCATCTTTAGGTAGGTTGAGTGTGATGCTGTCTTGTGTGTCGTCTCCATAATGCCAATATCCCAATAATCCGGTGGTGGCGTACATGAATACGACCAAAGTCATGCCGAAGTTTAATACTCCCGGCCATCCCAGAAAGCTCTTTGGGTTCTTCATGTGGTTTTCCAGAGGCATTACTACGCCGATTCCTTCCAAGGCGAAGATGACCGTTCCGAAGAAGGATGGCAGTTGGCGAACAGTCGAAAAGAGAGGTCTTTCAGTTGGGGAAGGCAAATCCAAACACATGTAATAGTAAGTGATGCCCATCCCCAAGGCGATGAGTAGGTTTGCTGCCATAGATAATGGAGAAAGTCGCTTGAGGTCCTTGATGAGATTGATCATTATCAGGAAAGGCCAAAGCATAACCATATAATATCTGAGATCAATGTACGACGAGGTGTAAAAGTCTATGACTTGCTTTATGTTCTTCGCCACGAATAATACATACACGCAGCAGCAGCCCAGCAGATCGAGCACCAAAAATAAATTAATTGTAGCCCTTAAAAAAATAATATTTTAAGTAAGGTAATAGATTTTATTAAGTAATTGAGGGGCTTAAATACAAAAGGAATCTCTCCATCATACTTGACTTTGAAAAATCACCAAAATATCTCAGATTTATATCTGATACATTATAAATTTAATTAAAATTAAGCTTTTATAAACAGGGTTTATATTTTAAGAATATATTTATGAAGAGAGACATTATGGTATCTTAGCCCACAAATAAATGTATATATTCTATTTTCATGTTAGTATTATATTAAATAAATAATAAAAATGGGTGTACATATACAATACTATTTTTTTTAAAAGATGTAAAAAATATATATCAATTTTATTATTTATAAACTATATTACATAACTAAGCATGATCTAGATCGAAAATTCTTCCGATTTGTATTATATTTAAGATATTAGAGATAATATATTCAGTGATGATCGATCAACATTAACCCTTAAATGCATGGTGTTGCAAATCTGCAACAATTTATTTAAGTACTTATCAGTCTACGTTCAATAAAGGAACTCTATTGAAAATGTTACATGTGTGTAACAAACGCCGAGCGATTGTGTTTTAAAATTATTCCGATTGATGTCTCTGTATGCGTGATAATGCCGTTTTTAAAAAAAATTCGTTGGGTGCTAATGTGTCACATTTTTGGGAATTTCAACACTTGTTTTCATTGGTACTAATAGATATAAAACAAAATAAAATTAATTTATATACTCCAAAAAAGTTAGTCTACTATTGTTTATTTATTTTTGTAATAGTTGCATAAAATAAACAAAGCATGAAGTTGTAGACACTGGCCCATATTGACTAAAAAGAACAAATGCAAAATACCGAAATGCAATGGAATTTCACAAACAAATTGGTGTGGTGGTCTTATGTTTTAATAATAAGAAAAATTGTCTTAAGAATTTTCACTTGTAAATATTTTTTGTATATTTTTAATTTTAATATACTTTGTTTTCGTTCTGAATGATGTTGCATATTTTTTTATAAATTTAATTCACTAGTAAGCCTTAATATTTTTAAAATTTTGCCGTCACTTTCAGCCTAATTTTAGTATAAAACTATATTTATTTTTGAATTTGGAAAAATCATGCATTTAAGGGTTAAAATAATATATTAATTACTAAATAAATCCGCGTAAACTTTATATTTAAAAATCTAATTAATTATTGAAATAACTAAATCTTAAAAAATAATTATACAGAAATTCCATGATTAAAAAAAAATTATAGCAAAGTATCATATGTAGATTGATAAAAAATAAAATAACCAAATTTGTGACGATCAGTCGTAATCAAAACAGTAAACTAATCACTCATCCTGATCTCCAAGACACAATATAAATTAAGAAACACCTGAGTTTATTTGGAATTTGAACCCTTTCACTGAGATTTCTGAGAAATCTGTCATATATAATATAAAGAATCTTTATTAATAAATAATGTATGCTACATATTTAATATTTCTTTCATTATTTACTGATTTTCCTAACGCTAAATTTCTATTTAATTTTTTATATATAATTGTTAAATAATTACACTGAACGAAAAATGTTTTTGCAATAAAACATAAATAATGGTGCAATTCGACCAGCAATGACGCACTGTAACAAACAACACAAATGAAGTCTGGACATTTGATTTTGTCATTTGTCAAGGTTAACACTCAGATCCAGACGTCATCCAGATCACCTTCCAGTGTTTTTTTATATCGTGTGGAAAGGTCGAGATTATCGTATTTCATTAGATGGTTGGTAATCACGATAAAACAGAGGCAATCATATTCATAAAGCTTTAGCACTGCCTCTTCAAGTGAATTGAATGGTAATGTATAATAAAAGTTTAATACTTAAACGTACAAATCCAAGATAAAATTGAATAAACGCATTAGGTACATAACTTCGCTCTAAAGGGCTTGCCGCCATCGCGGTTCACAAACCACAATTTACTAATCCACAAAGAATAATTTTAAATACACTAGCAAATAATCAGTGTAACTTTCTTATTTATATTTATTTTTTATTAATCATGAATAAAATATAATTTTTCAATAATGTTCTGATAATTAATGATAATATTTTTAAGTAAAATCCATTTCTATAGGAGCTGACTCTGGTGGTATTTTAAATGTAATGTAGCAAATCTTTGTTTGAATGAAATTTAACTTACTTGGCAAGACGCGAGTACTTGTGGAAAGAGTTGGGTCCAGATAAGAAAGCCGCTTCTGCTGTTTCTGCGTAGCTCAGCGCAGGGACCCTTCTTTTGCGACATAGTTCCCGGGAGGTTTTCACCAGTACGTGAATGCAATACGTACATATAGCTCCAATCGCAATCGTCAATAGAGGGCCAAACAGTATGCCAGCGTTCATAATGGCCCTTGGCATTGCAAGAATACCACTGCCTAGTGATCCCTTCAGAAGATGGATGAAAGTTTCACAGTTACTGAAAGAAAAATAAATTGTTAAACAATTACATATATTAGCAAATTTATTGTTTACATTATATTAAAGCAATATTGTAATAGTTTTGGTGTTTCAATGATGCTGACACATCTGCTAATGACATACATGTCATCTGCATACTACAACGTTTAAGTGAGTTACAACGGACACAATTAAAATCTATTAACATATATTGAATCTCGATGCTAATTTTTTGCGACTTTTCCAATATTTGGCGCTGAGGGAAAACCTAATCCAGTGTTGATCGATCGTATCGTATTAATAGTTGTTTTTTTTTGGATAAGGCAAAGGTCTATTTCACTTTATGATGCGTGATTACTCTATAATTTTAGCTCGTGAAGACGCCAACGTATTATGCAGAGGGTATAATCTACCCTCTTTACCAATCCAATAACTTATTTTTAGTTTGTCATATATGACGTCTATGATAATAACGAGTTGTTTAATTAAAAACTAAATTTTTTGCAATTTTAAGACACAGTATTGTTTCTTTATATGCTTATATGATTTTGATTTGAAGATTAAGTTATTCAATAAGTCTTCAGATTTTATCTATGTTACATTAAATAAAACAGTGACTTCTTTATAATTTTGTTTTGTTTTATATCTTAAGAGTACTTTTTTTTTAAATAAAATATTGGATGGAGTGATGAACATTTTTCTAGTAAAAATAATTTTTGTATACTTTTTATATAAATAGATAGATAAATTAAATTATTATTAAATCATGAAAATTTTAATATACATATATTTTTATTTGGAAAAATCATGACCTAATTGATGTCAAAATTACTACTTTATTTACCTATATATATTTATACTATATCTTTTATATTATAAACAATATTACAACAATTCATCACAATTGTGAAACTTTTTTATGTTGTCCGTATTGCACAATATTTAAATATAAATGCACTTAAATATTGTGCAATGCACTTTTCATTAATTTTTTTAATGCAATCGATTTCCAAATGTAAGGATGATAAGTAGTGACTTGTTCCTGAAATCATCTACGCCACCCTTATAAACAAGTTTTATATAAAATTTACAATTTGCTCTATTTTTAAATTTATTACTAATTAATTATCCAAACGTGACTGATTCTGAATATTGCATAAATTAATTTTGATTTTTTTCAATGTACTCTGATATACCTAATGTGATACATGTAACTATAAAATTACATATTTCCATACACCTATTTTTTAATTTCCGTTATATTTCTTCATAGCTCACAAAATTTAAAAATATGCTAATCATAGCTAAAGGTAGAAACTTAAATTAAAAAATAATTTTACAATTTGTCCAAATATATTTCATTGTTTCTAGACAGTAAAGTATGCTAGCGATCATTTGTAGACTATAAATTGTTTATGCGAGCAATTGAAGCGGCGGTAAACTGTTAGCGATTGATTGCCTGCAGTAAATTTAAAATAAATGGTTGGTGGTGAATTGTGAGTTATAAACTTTTGAACAGCTACGTGCTGACGACCGATTATGTGCAATACTGCATACGTGCATACGTGTCAATGAAGCCGCTAATGAAACTGAACAGCGACGTGCTGACGGCTGATTACGTGCTATTGCAATACGTGAAGGCGATATACTAAAAATATTGTATATAGACAAGTATTGAAATAAATTGAAAAAAAAAAAGGATGACACATTAATGTATTGCATAGGTGATAACATTAAAGAAATTGTAAATAATTTAAATAATGAATTAAGTATATTAGAAATACGGTTAAAGAATAATGTACTTAAATTAAATGAGAATAAAACTAAATGTATGTTTATTAATTATAAAAATGTGTTAGATAATAGTACCAAAATAGTAATAAATAACTCTAGTATAGAAATAGTGGATAATATAAAATATTTAGGAGTAATTGTTGATACAAAATTAAATTTTAAAGAACATTGTAATTACATATTAAAAAAAATTAGTAGAAAAATAGGTTTATTATCTAGATTAAGAAATATATTAAGTATAAATACAAAAAAAAAAAATTACAATAGTATAATATTGCCCCATTTTAATTATTGTGCAACACTGTTAAATATGTTAAATAAATTAGACAAACAAATGTTGCAAAAATTACAAAATAGGGCAATGAGAGTAATCTTAAATAAAAATAGATTAACTAATTGTAAAAGTATGATTGATAGATTAGAATGGTTGAATGTTCAAGAAATATTGAGTATGAATGTTTTAGTATTTATATATAAGTTAGAAAATAATATGTTACCAGAATATTTTAATAAGTATTTAATAAGAAATAAAGATGTACATAAATATAATACTAGAAATAAAGAAAATTTAAAGATAATTAAGTATAAGAAAACGAGTACGGCTAGGGGAATTATGTACGGAGGTTTTGATTTATATAATAGTCTTCCAAGAGAAATCCGAAACAGCAAAAATATAACTTGTTTCATAAATGGAATAAAAAAACACCTTCGTACATATAGAAATAAATTTTAATATTAAGACTTTATTATTGTATATTTTTATTTTTTCTTTCTGTTATGAATTTTTTATATATTTTTATATATGTTTACTAAATTTGTTAGATGTAAAGATTAGCTATTAAGCTAAATAAATTAATAAAATAAATAATAAATAATATTTAATAATAATTATATATCTGAGTAAAGCATAAAATTGTACACTTCTTATATAGTAAGGAATACTGTCTATAATTAAACTTTAAAAATATGCTAGTAATCAGGTTATTTTACGGATGCAAAGAGGGCAAGTTTGTTAAAATTTTCAGCAATGACAAATATTCAATCATTTAGTCAGGATTTTATAGTTTAAATAAATGTGGGGGCGCTGCGTTCATAATCTGTGCTTTAGTAACTGATAAATAAGTATTTAATCTTGATTTTAAGCCTAAAAAAATTAAAATAATGCATATTTATCTTAGAATTATACTTTATTTGCCATTTTCGTCATTCGTTGTATATTAAATTGGTACACATTAGGATAAACACTGTCTTAAAATTAAAATAATAACTTACGTTGTAGGTCGATCAACTTCCCTATGCATAAACGGATCATACTCTTCTAACTCTACGTCTCTCTCTATGGTGGTACTTTCCATCAAAGGGACGGTAGAGCCCGATTCGATGGTTATCGATGGCTCGTTCACAGCCGCCTTGTACCTAAAATACATAATAAATAAATATATGTAATACACAATGAAAAAAGTAAATTGTTGCATCAGTGTATGTAGAGAACTATTCTTTACACAGACATTGAATTTGTCATTTATGACTAAAAAATAACTAGTGAAATACCAGGAATTATATACTCGAAATTTCTATAACGAAAGAAAGATAATTAAATAAAGCAATAGTATAATATAAATTGTATATATAGGCTCATTAATAAATTACTTATTATACGTAATTAGATGTAAATTAATTTTTGTCATTAGGCATTTAAAAACATGCTAATATCCACAATAAATAAAACATGTCTTTACAAAGGTAAGCGAGACAGCGAGCAAAAGCGAATCTCAGCGACTGCAAGGTTTTGGGTGATCGATTTGATAATAAATTATGAATTGTATTAAGATCATATTGCCAGTGAATCATAATACAATGTTCAAGGTGAGCCGGACATCAATTCCGCATAGAAGACTCAAAGCCTGCAAAGCGGTTTACTTGTTGATGTATTGTATATTATCAAATAGGTGATTTTTTAATCGGTTATTGTTATTAGAATAATGTTGTTTTCTATTCTGATTTTAAAATATATACTCACTTTACGATCTTCATTTCGATGCCTTTAGAGTCCTGAAAATAAAAAATGAAAAAATTAATAACAAAATAATAAATAACTACCAAAAATGCATATTTGGGTATATTATCATGATTAAAATAGCTATAAATATAAGTATAAAATATATGTTAAGTATTTAAAAAATAGTTTAGTAACATTATTAGGAAAATTTAAAGGCGTTTTTGTATGCAATTTAGAATCATCAATACTCTATAGTAAATTGAATTTGTTAAAATCTAGCAGTGTGTTGTTATGTGAGAAAATATTTGTAATGTCTATTCATTAGATATAGTCTCATTTTACTCAATCGAGTTTAAAGTTTACAATACACTTTTGTAGTCACTGTTTCACTTTAAAACAATTCCTATGAAATCCCAAAATACAACAAAACATTTTTTGGGTGCAATCAGGATTTGAGGATTGGAATAAAAGCGTAAGATAGCCATTTTTTTAAGACCCAATTTTCATACCTAGTGATCTGATTTTAGAGAAATAAATGTAAATGTTATTTTTTCGCAAAATAGTACATGTGTTTTGAACTGATTAGAAAGTTCATGGGAACTTAACATTTTTTCAGATTTTGCCAATATTTTTAAACATCTTTAGATAGTAAACTACGAAGTATATGCTTTAATTTCAGCTCCTGTCACTATTTACTCAACATCAGATTATATTTTTAAGCCATCTCTGACATTGTCTGATATCTAAGATGTGGCCATAAATTGGACAAATATTGTTTGTAGCAGCTTTTGCATTTTTATCAGTAAAAATTACTCCAAAAATTATCCGTATTTTTTTGTCCTTTAAAAAATATCAACTAAAGCTCCAACACAATAACTTTAAAATAGAATTTAACTATTTATTTAGCAGACAGAAATTAACTACTTTCAAAAACTATATTTAAAAAAATTGACATTAATTCTGGGTACACCTAATATTTGTGTCGAAAAGTGAAGTATAGATTCAAATGGAAATTTAGAAGGAAATAAAGAGTACATCTTGAAGACGCCCAAACTATAAAGCCTGATTTGAAATATTAATATTATTGTTAGCTAATCATTTTCTACTTGACAATTAAAAAATAAAGTGTCAATAAATTTGGTTAAAACACACACTGAAAAAAACAATGCATGCTAAAAGTTGTAATACTTTAAAAACTAAAAAGATGCTAAGATTCTGATTAGTACACGCCATATTTTATATAAATTAAATATAATCCTTGTCAACTAAAATTAAAAAAATAATAATATTTATTGAATAGATAAGATTCATAGTCGTTATTCTCGTGAACTTTTATAAAAATAACTTGAATTTTTTTTATGTATATTTTATAGAAAAATTGATTCAGTCACTGTGCTTGTTAATCTTATTCTGAATATTTATTTAGCATATTAAAAATATATTTTTAACGCAAGTAAGCTATTACGTTGGTAAAGTATTATTATTGTATACTAGTAGCAACTCGTTTAATAAACGATACTTATGGTACCGTTTAACCTTTGTTTGATTGGAAGTGCTTCAAGCAATCGGGTCAGGTTCTAGGAGCATTATGCCGTAAACTTGAAAGATGCTTCAAAATTTAAATTAATCATGCAGGTCTTACTTATATTATATAATGAGACAACGATGCAAAGTAATTAATAATTATGAATTATATATTGCGATGAAAAGCGCAATGACTGTAAACTTTAAACGATACATGACAATGATCATGAACTTCGACTTGAACTTGGTAAAGATGTAGCATTTAATCACCTTAAAGTAGTGATTTAAAAATAAATAAACAATCACATAAACGAATACAATTTTGTGAAACTCGTCTTCAATTTTACTATTGATTAACAATTAGATAGATCAATGAAAAAACATATTGCTTCATCAATTCTAAGATCAAATGTTAAATATCCGTATGATACTTTTTCTAATTTATATCTTGCGAGATCAGAATTAACAGTGAAAATTAATGAAGTAGCAATACTACCAATCAGAAAATTTGTTTATGATCTTAATTTACATTATTAATTTTAATAATTATTTAAGTACCATAAATGATTAAAAGCAGTTAGTGTTAGTTAATTGACAGGATAATGGACAAAAAATCTGATTATACATTTACAACTAGATTTATACAACACATATTGACTAAATGTTGGTAGCTCGATTATGCTATTGAGGAATTTAAATTTATAATGTTAAAGGCATTGAACACATGTGATTGCAACGATATTGACATGATTATTTATAGAATCCTATTGATTCCTAGATTGATCTAACTATGAAATAAATGTAATTATATGGCCATATTTATATATGTATAGAAAAAATATGTTATACAATCTTTGACATAAACTTTATAAACATATCGCTGATTCTTCAATCAATTTTAAATTATCGTACAATGTGCATATTTAACCTTTATTTAATAATACACGTATACTTAAAATTATTTCACTAAATAAGAAATTCTCGGGCTTTTCATTCTACACATACTAATTTAAGTTGGTAGTGTTTTTGGAATAATAAGACATATATTTTATTGCTTGTTAAGACTTTAATTATACAATACATTTTTTTATTATGTATCGTTTCTATAATATATAAGCAACATTGTTGTCAATCTGTAAATGGACGATTTTCAAGTTCATTGGCAAATTTCATAATCTTGGCATTGCAGAAGCGCAACAATGCCACCTTGTTTTTTCTTAGGAGATATGCCAACATCCGGTGGATTGAGATTTAAAATAGGTCTCTATTTTAGACACCAGGAAATAACTTGTTTTTTTATTAAGGTTATCGAAGCGTTAGCATACATTGTCTATGATTGGGTCAAACAATTTTGTAATCATAGACATTCGTCATTGACAAAACGAAACGAACCACACTGCCGAATATATACAAGGTGACGATAAAGTTTAATACTAATTAGAAAATTCTTGCATATGAATGGCGTTTATACATTGAACATGTTCTAAGGAAATCTTTTGCAATTAAAGTACACATAGCGTTTAGATAAATTAATTTTATATCCGATTGCATCGCAAAAATACTCAAATTAATAAATTACATTTTATTTAAAACATAAAAATATATTTATCGTAAAAATTTAACTCAAAATATAGATTTTTAATACAATGACTAAGCTTTCGACGCAATGTTATAGGGTTGTGTATTTATATGCCTAAAATGCAAGGTGTATTAAATAAAATTCTTTGATACAAAGAATAGTAGCTTATCATGTATTCATATATTAAAAAAAACTTGCTAAACATCGAATACACAACAACACATATTTGCATGATTGTGTCATATGTTATCAGTTTAAGGTAACTTGATAACCATCCAGTACCTACAATTTGATTTGATAAAATACGTGCTATATACATACATATAATATTAGATACTTGCACGTAATTTGTGTTTGTTAAAAATTGAGAGTAATACTAGAGCAGAAGGCTATAATTTTCCAATTTAGAAGGCGTTTGTTGAGGTTCATCCTAATGGACTCATTCACCGATTCTGACCAACCTTTATTCACTGATTCTGGGTGCTATTTTGGTATTGCTCAAGATATTATAAAACGAAACAAGTCCCGCCAAATCGAGATGTCTTCCATTTATTATTATGTATTTTAGTATATTGCGTGAAATGTCTTTTTATCATGACGTTTAATAAAACTTATATCATTTAATCTCATGTCAGTTAATCACCCATTAGTGATTCACCAAAATAACTATAAATCAATAATTTTTTTTTAATATTCCAGTTTTTTCGAAATCAATTTATTAGGATAATTCTCCAATCTTTTTTGTATTTTTTTCTTGCAATTTTCTCTTCTTCAACTGCTTGATTTTTTTCTGTTTTATTGGGGTAATCTAATTTGGTGTCTTTTTTTACTACCAGACCCCTAAATATGTTCCAGTCTTGAATAAATAAAAAATATTACTGTGAACGATGATATAAAAATTTAATTATAAATATTTATAAAATTATAAAATTCATTATTAGTACCACTAATATAATTATAGTTAACCAAACATATCTAAAAAAAGTTCTTAAAATAAGAAAAAATCGATTTGTTCAGGTAACATTTTATTGTCATATCTTATAAATATGTATACTTAGCTTAGTATCATGTGAGTGTTTTTTTTATTATTGTAGGTTTTATAAATGTAAGTTTCTGTTTGTATTTTTTCATGAAAATCATTCTGAAAGTTTATAAAATAAAATTATCACACATATTACTGGTTTATAACCATGTGCATGTTTACAAATTGATAAAAAAATAAGAATATAAAAAACTTCGGTGGTTATAATTCAAGAAAAAATCAATAAAAAAGTGATAATTTTAATATATTTGGCTAAAGATCTGGAGCCATTGTTATATTGTCTTTACCCTTGTATGGTTTTGTAAAATATTTTTATAATATTTTTTGGTACAAAAATGACAGTGTTCGTAAATTATTGCTATTTAATCATTTGATCGGTATCGCCGTACATGTACGGCGATCGATCTTTCACTGTTTTGAGGTACCCTAGATAGTTATTTACATATATAACTGAAAAATTAAGGAATAAAAAATATATTTATAAAAAAAAATGACTTAATGTTAATCATTTTTATAGAAAATATACGAAATAAATAAGCATAAGAAAAATATTTTATGTTAATTTTATGAATGATATTGAGAGCCTCTGAATTGATATAAAAAAATCGACAAAGACCGAATATTATATAAAAAATATGTAAAATAAATTATCGTTAAAATATTTTTTTCAAACATACTAATACAAAAACGTAGTCAAATATATCAAAGCAATACAACGTTAAAAATCATTGATTTTTTATTAATAAAATAATATTAAATAAATAAAGATTGATAAAATAATAATAAATAAATAACATCATAAATATGTATGGAAAAATACGTAAAATTAACTCACTCCCAAGTGTATCCTAACAAGTTAACAAATGTGTATAAATGAATTCACAACTCAAAGGGTTAAAAGTAAATTTGCCATTTTTTTAGATAAGTACAAAATTATATAATTTTTATAGAATAATTTTTGTTTATAGATTAAAATTTTATTTTTTATGAGGACTGCGCTCATTCAATTGAATAGCCATCTATCTGCCGCAATGGCGAAAAATATGTTTATTAAGCTTAAGTTTGAAGTCAAGGTGTAAGCTCAGGTATATAACGCTTGTTTTACATTTTACGTAACTGCCCTCTTCATTTAGGAGAGGTGGTGGTAAAGTTTGAATACGCATTGTGAAATTAATTGGTTCTGTTTTATTTCGGTTTATTCTAATTTTCAACCTCTTAAAATATTTACTTAAGATTTCAAAACATGTTTGTAATTTATTTGCTATTGATTTAACACCTTGAGAACTTATTCAAATAGCTGTAGTTTCAGCGTACATAGATCTTTTATTTTTGCGATATCATTCAAAATTTCTTGAGAAACTCCAGCTGGAATTTTACGCGATATCGACTGTGAAACAAAATATGTAGCTTCCACGCATCAATCGTTGTTTTGTCAAAATAACAATATATAAAAAAGCTTTGCTAATATACATATATTGTAATAAGTGAGTTTTCAGAGACTTAATCGTAACTACAGTAAATTATACACATGGAAAAACATGAATATTATTGTGTCAAGACTACGAAGCTATATTATATTATAACGTATACGATATATTACTCACAGTAAACGTTAATGACATTTGACTGAACTTTCGAGTCAATACTGATTAACACTCTTGAATAGACACTAGAAAAAGCTACGTATTCAAGATGACAAAAGCGCGAGTAATAATTTTAAATGAATAATAGCACACAACCTAATTATGATGCGATTTATCTGTATTTATGGATCATACTACTTTCGCAATATATTTTTTTCAAAATTGTATAAATTTTAATTACATAAATTATACTTATTTAGCAGCAATATATTATACTATGATAAAAAAATATTGCTAAAGATATATTGTATTAAATCAATGCGCTTCTAACTAATTATAAAAGCGCATTTATTTCATATTATTATAATTTAATATATGCTTAGTTATGTTGTATGTAAGTATATTGTAAAATTAAATTTATTCATTGAAACATTATGATGTTGTTTCAGTAATACAATTATTAAATTTAAATATTTTAAAGGAATTAATAAGCTTTTAAAAAAATTTAAGAATGTACCATAATAGACGATAATGAAAATAATTATTTTTTTCACTTTTCATTAGATTAAATTAAATTAAATTTATATTTTAATGTTTTTATATGTATATTTATATATTGTAGATATAAAATACAAAAAATTGATGTATTTCATTGATTTTTAGATTAAACAATGTGAAAAATTGCAAAGCACCACGTAGAATACAATTTAAATAGAGCTAAGTATTTCCTTATTTTTTTAACACATTATAAAAATAGCAAATTTTATTCATCTAACGTGTTACTAAATAGGATATCGGATTTTGATATAATTTATATTATTAATTTACTTGTGATAATACTTTGGTTCATTGCAATAATTTGTCTAATTGTAATGAACAAATTATACTGTCTGTTTCCTCCACACAATACAAGTATTATTCAGCCATTAGAGCAAAGCATAATTTTTAATTAAAAAAAAAAGATTAGAGGCTTATTAAAAAATGAGGCATAAACACTTGCTCTTTAAAAAACATTTTCTATTTTAGACTATTTAAATTATGTTGTTTCAGCTATCCCTGAAATAAGACTACAACCGTTTTTTTTTTGCTGGAAAATAATATACAGTCAATCAGCAATCATCACACAAATACAAACATATAGAAAAAAAGTACAATGGAATGATGTGACAGTAAGTGAACTGAAAAAGTGATTTAGTTTATTATGGATATGGTTCATAAGTTCAATGAACCCCATAATACGACGATATTTCGAGAAATAGATTTAGACAAATTTCTACTTTTTTTTTTTTTAAATGCAAGAATTTCAAATATTTGATTACTTTTTAGGCAAATTCAATAATGTTTACAAGGCAAAGCAAAACATTTTCTCTGGATGAAGGAAATGTTTCTATGGTTTGATAGATTTATTTTTCGGGTATTCAGTCCTCAACTAAACGTTGAATAGAATGGTTAGCGAATCAGATTTCAAAATGATTTCAAATTATACACCGGAAATGCAGGAAAATTAGTAAACACTGCGATGAAAGCGCAATTTGTGGAACAATTCGGAAAAATAGGGATTTGCCAGAATCTCAAAAATATAAAATGAAGAAACATGGCAATACAGATAAAACGCCTATTCAAATTTGCAAAAAAAATTTGAAAAGAGATTTCAGAATGCTATATATTTTTCATAACAGACAGATGATCCAAAAACTAGAACTACCGGCCTTACACTATATGCCTCAATGTATAATAATAAATATATAATAAATTTCAAAAAACAATAGAATAAACAAAAAATGTTTTGTTTTTCATTTATTTCAATGCGCATTCTTTTATTCTTTCAGTGTCTATCAAAATTTGACTCGTAACAGCAAAATTAAATTTTAAGTTTTTTTTTGAGTAAGACTAAAGAATGGATGCAGAATTCAGTGGAATATATCGATTCTAAAGATATTTCACCAGTTACTACCATATCAATCGATCCATCAGAAAGGCTTTCGGATAAGCCAAAAAATCATCAGCCAATAAAAATAAAAAGTGTGGAGATATATGTGAGAAGAAAATGTGTTTGTTCTGCACATGTAATAAGGAAAAATACAGCATAAATGTGCAGAAGTTGTGAAATTCCTGTGTTTTTATACGTATCAAAAAATATTAAAATTGTTAAAAAAGTGTAAGTGATAAAAATAAATATAAATAGGGATATAGTGGGGTTATAAGTGTAATGATAAAAATAAATGTGTCCGTGGCAGTTGTAAGCAGAAAAAGGACGTCGAAAAATTTCGTGAGTGCAAATTATATTATATTTTAAACGGATATTTTTTATGAATCGTTTCTACAAAAATTTATAGAAGCATTTAAACATACATATTATTAAATTAAAAATTACTGATTTGTAACCATTGCAACCATTTTCAATTTACACAAAATATTAGGAATGAAAAATACATATTTATTTGTTCATGATTTTATTCCTCAGAGATATATATTATATTTTCAATTATTTTACTTAATATGGCGATAATTTATCCAAATTGTAGCTTTTCTCCCTTGGTTTAATCTGTGAATCATCGCGTTTTTTTAAATAGTACACCCAGTAAAAATGTTATTGGTTGATATTTTTTGGAAGCTCTTTGATTGTTGTGTTATATAATTTATCTACATATACCGAAACGATTTTACTTTTTAATTTTCAATAACAAACATAATTATAGGATTAATTGATGTACTATCAACCGGGATGTTTCGATTTCGATTGATTAGATTAGTTTTATGTTTACCTAGCCAAACCCTAAAATTTGATCTTAAATTATATATCTGTTTAAGAAGTGTAACATAAAATATGATTTTTTAATTAAAATAAATACTTATGGTTCATATATTTCATAAAAAAAATTCGCGTGCCCAAAAAGGCGACTTCTCATTGCATTGCGTTGCAATGGGATAAGATGACTAGTTTTTCAAAAACTTTTAGTCAAATATAATTTATTTTATATTTTATAGTACGTAGAAATAGTATACTACCATTTCTGATTATCATATATAAACAAACTCGATAGTTTCACAATATTTTTTTAATAAAAGAAAAACTACACTAAACGATGTTTTTCAAGACTCATATACGAGTCCTCGGGGGTTAGGCTGTTAATATTATTTATACAATTATTTAGTTAGTATTTTACGAATTTTCTTGAGACTCAAATACAAATACAAACTTCTGAATATAATCTGATATCATTTGTCACGACGATGCACTGACCTAAGCTATTCGCTGTAAAGCAATAAAAACATGCATATATTATTTATATTTTATGCAAATTACGTGGTCATATTTATAGAATATAATACCACCTATTCATCTACAGACCCGATACATAAAATGTATGAAATGTTCAACCTTTTATATATTCTTAAAAAAAATATTAAAAATATATAAGAAATGTATGTAAAAAATAAGCAAATCAAGTCGATGGTTTGTTATCAACGCTGTTGGCACGTGTTTGTTTGCAAAGAAATAATATGACTCATTTCCTTTCATAGAACATCAACTTTTGGTATATCCGAGTTGGTAGTTATTTCTACGATCTAAAAAATGTTTACAATCTCTATACAGAAAGAAAGCCAGACAATAAAATCTAGAAATAATTAAGAGAAAGGGGTACTGCAAAATAAGGGATAGGATTTTTTTGAAATAATTAATAATTGTTTATAATATTCTATTTGCATATTTCATATTATGTGTTGATAAATACTGAAAATATTTGCCTTCTACTAATACTTTTATAGTAGAAGGCAATCTCTTTAAATATTATAAATACATATATATATATATATATTTTATAAAATTTACTTTAAAACATCGTGATTTTTAAGTATTACCTTTCGTTTTTATTAAATTTTATACTGTCATGGTTTTATTATATATTTACATATAATAAGTTAAAAAACTGCTTTTTAATTATTTTATTTTTAATAGTATTTCATAACTTATCTAATATATATATTTGACTTTTTATTTTTAATGCTTGGTTAAGCTATTTTAATTACTAAAAAAAGATATTTAGTATCTTTATATTCTATAATAATATAATTCAACTCTCAATAATGGCATCAAAAAAATAATTCTGAGCCTGAAACCGAAAAAGAAAATTAGTAAAAGAACATTACGTTCAAGAATGCTTGAAATTGTTTGTTAGCTTTTTTAATATGAATATTTCTGAAAAATAGTATGAACGATGTATCAAATAATACATTTAATGATAATAATGGTTTATTAAATAACATTATTTTTATTAGTGGCAAAAACATAAATAATTTGCCAAATAATATTTTTCGCGATGAAAATCCTATTAGTGAAAATGATAATAATAACAGAGTTAGTGAACATACTATTAATAATTTTCAAATCGAATCTAGTACTGACATAAATTCCAATAGCAAATTTGATGACCCAGCTACGTGGCCTATTCCCCTTAAATCAGCTATTTGAGATAGTGTCGTTTCGTCAAATTTATCCTCAACAGTTAATCACGAGATCAAGAAAATCGTTAATTCATAGATAGTATGTAATGGAGAAGCTTACCTTAGAAGGTGGCTTTTTCACTCAATAAAATCCAATACGGTTTTCTGTATTTGTTATAAATTATTCTGTTTTTCTAAATATAAAGGATGTTGTAATTGGAAAAATATGCATAGTTATTTATATTCCCACGAAAATTCTTCTAAATATAAAAAAGCATTTATAAATTATTTCGAAGCCCTTTAGCGATTTAAATCTGGAAAATGTATAGATAGAGTTACAGTCTGTTATTTTAAAGGATAGAGATCACTGGAAACTGAATTTTGAAAGATTATAGCATAATTTTATATTTATCGCAACATAATTTTTCATTTAGATGCTCGTCCGATAAACTGTTTTCCCTGAATAACGGATTTTTTTTAGGACTTGAATTATTGAGTAAATATGACGTAACTGTGCACATGCAGCATGTAATTTCTAAGGAAACTAACACTTCTTATTGTAGTAATAAAATTCAGGGTATTTTAGCATTAATCTCATCTGCTGTTAGAGATAATATTTTAAGCCGCATCAGAAAAATCTAAATATTTTAGCGTTATTTTAGACTGCACACCTGATATCAGTTATAAAGTATTCTGAAAGATCGAAAAGAGGCATAGTGGCGATGAGTTTGGTCTTATACGAAGCTTTTATTAGAGAAATAATTAAATTCATTTATGAAAACCAGCGTTCATGTTCACTTGAAAAAAAAGGAATAGAATTCAACGCGATATTTTTTTAGGAGAATGTATTCGCGAAATCTTTTCGAGAATGTATTCGCGAAATCCTTGAATCATTTCTTATTCGTTTATGGTAGTCTGATTGACATGTTCCTAAATTTTATCTCTCCAAATGTCAACTGAACATCAACATCTGCAGTTTAATATGTTTAGTCAAATACGCGAGCCCAAAGTGCAAACCCTACATTTTTTACTATCTAGCATCATTTTTTAAATTAACTTTTCGTGAAATAAAATGTTTTCAATTTAATAGGAAAGTCATATTTTGAAAAAGTTTCGTAGCTGCAGCACATTTATATTGGATCCAAAATTAAGGACGTCATTAGCCTTTCCCTCCCCCTGTTGAATTTGGCCAGAAAAATGCATTTTATTATTAAAAAAAATTATCACTGACTGGAAACTTTTGTCCCCTCTCCCTGAAAAAATTATAAATTACATCTCTGAATCCAAACCAGAAATTCTTGGGATATCCCTCAAAGAAAATCTAAAAAAAAATCTATCCCGAAGTATTAAAAAAAATATGTCATTTCAGTGAAATCATTTTGGAATATATTATATTTTCATCTGTAGATACATATTTTTACTAGTAAAAATATCTAACCTTTATTAACCAACTTTTCTATATGTAGTAATATAAATATATTTACATACTTATCATTATTTATTTACTTTCGATGTATAAATGTTATAGCGAATGTGTATTTTTTGGTATAGTTATGTTTTCATAAAGTCCAAATACGTTTTAACTAGTGGATACATATTTATAAAATATTAAATGAAATATAATTTAACTGATATGCTGCTCTAAAATGTCTATGAAACGCAAACTGACAGTTGTGAAACGTCGATTTGCTGCTTAAACCCAAACCTAACTAAACAAAAAAACGGCGACGGCACGATTTTACTGCTTTTGACGTGGATTTTTGACTTCTGATAAGTAATAATTGTTTTTTGTGCTCTCCTATTGGGCAAAATTCGGTTTAGATGTACTTTATTGTATTCTTACCTTCTGATACTACATGTCTCTTGATCTCCTTGCTGACATCATTTGTAGCTATTAACAGGGTTCCGAGGTATATGAAGTCATTGACACAATCACTAGGCATAATCGACATGTATTTTGTTTTTGTTTCATTGATCTTCAACCCCATTTTCGTGCTTCATGATTCTATCAGTGCCTTTTTTGATCTCGCCACTAAATCTATGTTATCAGCGCAGAAGAAGATTTGTATGGATTTATTACACACACTACTGATTATATCCAGTATGGCATCTCGGATTACTTTTTCTATGGTAATGTTGAACAGATTGCACGCTAGAGCATCGATTTGTCGTAGACTTGAGTGTTCACAAAGGTTTTGATAGAGCATTTTGTACTCTCACTTTTTCATCAAGAAGATTAGCTTTTTTTGTACATCCTACTAAGGATTCTTTAGATTATTTCAAGTGTAAAAAATCGCAATAAAAAAATATAAAATATTATATTGAATTACTTTAATTTGAATTCAATTTTTGAGCTCATGTTATTAAAGTATTAATAGAGGGGGGAGAGGGCACAAATTTAGTTTTTGCTTGGGGCGCCAAATAACTTAGATGCTGTGACGAAAACAAAAATACACTCATTTAATTCCGTACACATCTCTAAGAAAAGCTCATTAGAAACATTACTTACCGCAGAGAAAATCGTAGCAAAATTATATTAAGATATAAACCTGCGGCAAAATAATTATTTTTCATCGCAGTATTATTATGCTTTTTAGTCCGCATTAGCTTTTGACAATATATTTTGATTGTTCAGCTATGTAGTACGAGGTTTCTCCTTATAGGACAATGCACTACGGGATGCTCTATTAAGTGACGGGATGTTACGGTAGGAAAAACTGTGTTCATGCATTATGTTATTTTAATACAGTGAAGAAAACATAACATTATGCCACCCTCATATTTCTTAGCATGATATATTATTGTTTATGTGACTATGTACATACAAACAAATATAATTATGTTATATTTATTTCAAGCAAGAACATCAGTCTCAGATGAAATATAAACACTTAATCACTTATAGGAAAAAGTTAGAGATACAGCGATAAAACTGCATTTATAAATAGATAGTATTTCTTAAGAAATGTATATAATAAAACTAGATGTGTAGATTAGAAATGCATGAGTGCATCGGTCAACATTATGCCAGATTTACGAAAAGTATATTGTCAATATATTTCGACAACAGTTGATGTTATTTTTTACACAGTTTGCAATTGAATAATACAATACAGTAGACAGAAGTATTTGTCTTGTTTTGTGATATTTGTAAACCACTCACTTAGTGAAGAAGAACAGTAGATATATCTGTTGCATAGTATATGAATTAAGACACGAAATACATGTAGAATAAATAGTTAATAGTATGCCGATTAGGAAAAAAAGGTAATATTTACTAAATATCAAGATATCATTCTTAACATTGTTAGTTTATATCAAGCTATTTTTACAAATATAGAAATAAAATAAAAGATATTTTCTTTAACCACTTTTACACGCAAATACTTAATTTAAACCAGTGATTCGCAATGGGGTGATATCGCGGGCTATTTAAGGGGGACAGGCGGCAATAGTCTAGGTTGCAATTGAGGCAGTGAAAGCAAAAAATCAGATAAATATCTATTTGTAGATGTAAAACATTAATCATATTTTTAATTACAATGTTAACAAGTTTTTAATATTGTGTATCTGAAAACCATTATTGTATAATATTTCAATATCAGAAAAAATTAGCCAATTAGATTTCAGATTCTCATCTTTCTTCACTTTTTATTAAGTCCGAATAAATACTAGAGCGATGTATTTTTTGCAGATCATAACCAAACTAAAATTCACGTGTAGACTATATATTTAAACAATGGCTTTATTTAGTCCCCTACAAACCTTAAAATACTTCATTTGATAAAATAAAGTTTTATCAAATGAAGCAATTAAGCATTAAAAAGTATATGAGCATAAAAAAAGGTTCACGATGATAAAAAAATATTGGTTTTTATTTTATGTTCAAGCACTAAAAAAATGCATATTGAAACATTTTTCAGCAACATCCAAATAAAATGATGATGAGTTGCGCAATTTTACCAATATTTGTTATTGATTTCTGATTCAGGATAATATTTTTAAGCTAATACTTAGAAAAAATCAATATTTCATTACTTAGGGGAAATTTTAAGAAAAAAAACTTTCTGAGTAATAGTTGTCAGTTGCTAGCAATATATTTGATAAACACTGTGTCATTTATTTGAGTAAGTTCATTCATAGGGAATTATTTTATGTCATTAATATAATCAACAAAATCGAAATTAATTTATTGAATGGTACGAATGATGCTACTTTAGATAAATTTTATAAGTTCTTTGTCTTAAAAAACAAAGATGATTGATAATTGATTATTTCCAAAAATACCATTTCTCATTTGATTGACTTGTCTATCAACTTTTTATAATCAAATTTACATCATAAGCTTAATTTTATTTAAACAAAAAAACATATTTTCTGCGTTTGTGGAAAAACTTTTTTTAAAACGAAATTAAAATTGGACGGAGAATTCAGCAGATTTCCAAATTTAATAACATTAAAAAAAAATATTACAAAGATTTGATTATATATTGCAGTACTTTAACACTTTCAGTAGTAAGTTAATTTGAAAACATTTGTTAATTTGTTAGTGTACACCTGAGAGTGAGTTAATTTTACGTATATTTTCATAATTATTTCTCTTGTTATTTATTTATTATTATAATATTGCATTTATAGTAAATAATAATAAGAAATCAGTGATTCTATTAGTTTCATTGCTTTGATTAATACTTTTCTGTTATTATATTTTGTTCATTTATTTTACATATTTATTTTTATTTTTATATCAATACCGAAGATTTTTTAATGTATGAATACAGAGGCTTTCAATATTTTTTGTTATATTAATTTATTTCCTACTCTTTTATTTATTGGTATTATTTTGTATAAACTCATTTACAAAAAATGTAATTAAAAAAATACATATAACAACTAGATTATATGTTAATATATAACTATCTGGGGTACCTCAAAACAGTGAAAGATCGACCGCCGTACATGTGCGGTGATACTCCTCAAAGGGTTAAGGCTCTCAGTTGATGATTTTATGATATTCTTAAAATACATATATCCAATTCGGTTTTATACTTTGTTTCAAGAATAAAAAAATCTGTTAATTAAAAAATAAACCGACTACAAATAAAAATCGCTGTAATTTAAGAATACTTATGTCAAATATAAAGTCAAACATTAATAAATTGGTGACAGTACAATATGTTTATCTTCATTCATTTATATTTTTCAATTAAATTATGTTTCATTGTCATATGATACAAATTTACCACAGCATCATATTTTTTTGATTTAAGAATGTAGATTTCATTCTGAAAATGTGCCAGTGGATAAAATAAGTCTGGGAATCTATGCTTTAAACATTGCAAAAAATAAAAAGTTTAGATTATAATTTTTTGTTTAGCTTAAATATTAGCAAGTAATAAATCTAGTTTTGACATAATTATCCTACAAACTGGCGATGGTTAAAAATTAACATATGACAAGCGTGTCATAGGTTAATTTTAGGGTCTCACGATTCCCCTGATCATAAAAATCAACAATGTTTTGTCATATATTTAGGTTAACAAGGATAGAGTTAAACATAAATATATTGCTTGTTCTCCCAACTGAAATTTAGTTTATATTTTTTAGATCCGCTCTGACCAAAATAAAAATAAAGAATAAATTATTTTTGCTTCTTATCGCATTTCTTAATAAAAATATAATATGAAATATTAAAAATAAGAGATGCTTTAAATAATTTGATGTGATATATTAAATTTGCTAATAATTTTGGCAAGACTCAAGAATTTTTGTTCGGTTGTCATTATTGTTACATATTCTGAGGGTCTCACAATGAGAAAAGAGCTTATTAGGAAATGAAATAAGTAAGATTGTTATAAAAACATTTCGTGACATAAGCATTTATATGTCTAAAAATGTTTCAGTGACGAAAGATGGGACACTTTATATGGTGGGAAATATGTGGGATTTGTGAAATTGTTTATGGAAGCTATTGGACATCCACTTGTTCCTTTTGTAGGAAGTGTTTAGCACCAGGGCAGTATTCATAAAATTAAATGTTTTAATATCAGTTGTAACAAAAATAGTGAATTTAAGAGCTGGCAAAATTTCCTCAGTTAAATAATCTTTAATATATACACTAACACAACTTTGATCTCCCTGTTTATATAAATTAAATGCACTAAAAATTTAATTAAGGGTTTAGTAAAAGTATTAACGTTACATTTGGATATATGAATTAGTTTAAAAAAAAAACTATTTTTAATATTCAAGTTAGATGTAGTTTTCTCTAGTAAAAATATATTTTGAGAAGGAAAATGAAGTCAATACCTGAATAATCCTGTCCGGAAAAATCCGAGCACTGTTTTTAGTAGGTAGTAATTTTAGCAACATTTTAGTACAGGTATACCCGAAATAAGTACGGCATAAATAATACGCGAGTGGCATAATTTTTTTAATACAATAAATTAGACTCCAGTGAATATGATATATTATGACCGTTAAAGATAAATAAATAAATATAGCAAAAAGAAGACTCTTGTTTTCTAGGACTGCAAATATCATAAAATCATGGATATTTATAGATGTGACACGGCACTCGAGTTAACTTTTGAGCGGTATCGCCGTACATGTACGGCGGTCAATCATTCACTGTTTTGAGGTACCCCATATTGTTGTATATTAACATATATAACTGAATAAATAATATATAATAAAAAAATTATTTATATAATATTTAAAATAAATTAATTTTATGTAAATGATTTTTATGGAACATAATACCAATATATTAACAATAAACATGTTGTATTAATCTATAAAAAAATATAAGGAATTGATTTTAAAAAAATCCACAAAAGCCGCAAAATATTATATATAAAATCCTTGTAAAATAAATTAACATAATTTAATATTAGAAAAGTGTTCAAATAAATTATAAAAATACAAAAAGTAATTGCACTTTTAGGGACACTATTTTTTTTGTATAGTTGACTATAAATGCAATATAAGTAATAATAAATAATAATTATAGAATAATACGTAAAATTAATTCACTCCTAGGTGTTTACTAACAAATTAACAAATGTGTTAAAATTTACTCACTTCTTAGAATTTGGCCACACCGAGTTCAAAAGGTTCGCCATCACTGTTATATACCCCACTTTTGACTTTTTTGTGCTAATTCTTTTCTATTTAATAAATAAAAAAAGCGTTAATCACAGTGTTTAATTGTTGAGCATCTCTGAGCTAGAAAAACGCCAAGTCCAGAATAAACTTCGTAAGAAAATATTTTTTGCTACACTCCGGGCGCCAGCGTTTGCCGAAACGGCCCTGCACACATACACGCGTTATTTGTAAGATTGTGTAGGCTTGGCCGGACGCCAACAATCTTCGCGATTGAATAAACTGCTGACGAAACACTAGTTGGTCAGACACGAGTTTTCATCTTGATCCCATGATATAGCAAAGGTCGGAAGCCCGTAGCGACGCCCTTGCTCTTCTGCTGTTCTACGAGCGTATGCGGTTCGCCGTCGTCATCGTCATCCGGTAACGACAGTCCTTCGGCTACTTTGAATTCATCTCCGCGAGATGTGATAGCTGACCGTTGGCTGTTTCTATTTCCGTTCTGTAGCGCGGATTGTGTAACCGATCGAAGACAACCCGCCATACGTTTTCTTTTCGCAATTTATCCCACCTCGAATTTTATACATATACGCTTTTTTCAAAAGCTTATCAGTGCTATATAACATGAACTGTATCACCGATAAATCAGAAAATTTCGAAAAAATATCAATAAATAATTTACTATAAATGTTATATGCTCTCACTATTAAACATATTCAAGGAAACTTTTACATCTTTAATAATATAAATATAAAATAATCACAAAAAGAAAATTTGACTGTCATTAAAACTCTACCTCATAATACTTACCTTAAATTTAACCAGTAAATTTAGCTATGGAAAACAGGATAAAAAACATAAAAGATCTTATCAATATGTCCATCGATAAGCATAAAAAATGTGACTTTTATATTATCACTATCTTTTAATCAAAAAATATTTATTGTGTAATAATATGCTCATATTTATAAAGGTTATTCAAATGAGTTTTTTAGTACATTTTTGAACCAATAAATACTTACGGTAAATATGGTTGTTATCTAGATTTTAAATGTAACTATTATATGACAATTAAACTAACTCTTGAGTTTGATAGCGTTGTTATGGGGTTGAAAAATTAACATACATAAAATATGTGCAATTAAATGCATATTTTTGGCGGTTTTTAGTTCAAGCGACTTAAATTTTATTCGCCATGATAATAAATAGTTGCTTAATGTGACAGCAATTGACATAAAAAACGCTTCTCTCGTGGTCAATCCACAGAGTCAAAAAGACCAACTAAAAGATCGTTGATGATCACATAGTGAGTAGTATAATTAATAACAAAATAAGAGTAAAGTCGAGTACAATAGTAGCTTATTTACAAAAATTTGATAATTTAAGAACTTTTTTATTAATACTTTTCAAGAAAACAATTTAAGGTCGGAATAGTGTTTTCTGTGAGATCTGAGGCTACTAACAGACGCAATTTTTTATTGATTAAAATGCGTGATATTGATTATAAATTTAATAAACATACTTATTTATATTCTTTTATATAGATGTCACTGATTCCTAGACTGAAAAGTCTGGTGGTTAATACTTACGCATTGCACTTACGCTTGTTAGGTTACAACAATAGATATTGAAAATTAAAACAATCCCCAACTCACACAAAGTTACTATCCATTTTTTTATATTCTTACCGATTATTTAAATTCGATAATTAGTCTCACAAACATACTATTATATATTATACATGTAACTTATTTATAACCATTTTGATGGTTACAATTTCTGATTAGTTACTTTTGACGATTAGTAAAAAGCTGTATCGTCAGTGTACTTATAAACGCATATTTTTTATTTTTGCGATATCGTTCGTATACTGTTCGTTATTAATTTTTTTCAAGGGATTAATTTAAAGGCATAAGAATAATAACTTTGATATTGAATTATTGCTCGGGTACATGTTAAGAGTACTCTTTAGATTATTATTATAATTGACAATGCATATCTTTTTATTTTTATTTTTTTATTATCTAGCTAACTTTTAAACATTAATGATATTCAATATTTAGATTTATCATTAAATAAGTTTTAAATCTAACGTTAAATAATATAAAATGTTTTCTTCTGGAATTATTTAGTTTAGTTTACTTTCAAATGAATTGAAAATGTTAAGTAGTTTTTTATAGTTGAACCATTTTTTCTAGCATTGAAAATCATAAATAATAATGTCCAATTTGAACCATTAAATTAAAAAAAATATTTAAAAATCTGAACGAAGCAAAAATTATATTTAAAACCCAAAAAGTTGAGGGTCCGGTATACGCACACTCGCTAGCTTCGGTACCTCACGATAGTGAGGTACCGACAGCTAGTTATAATATATATGCCATTGTTAATCTTAACAATACGATAACAAGTATGCTTAGAGCCACACATATATGAATATACCAAGAATAAACAGCTTAAAGATAATCCATTAATTTACTAATACATTCATTAATCGATTGTTATTGATATGGAGTAAAGCTTGTAAAAAAATATGTTGAAATTAAGAGTTAAAATAAATTTCTATACCCTGTCTGAAACTTTACAATACTTTTGAATGAAATATTCTTTAAATAGACGACGACCCGGGCGTATTAAGTGTTGATTGAATGAGCTGACATAGCACGATACGTCAAATCCAAAATACTTTATTAAAAGTATGAAGAGATCGTGCTTTTAGGATATACCTAGAATGAGACCCAAAATATTGCATGTAATATATTCAAAAGGTTCAGGTTAATGAAGACATACGAACGTTGCTTGAATGAAAAAGACCTGTAGAAGATGTAAAAAATAGCGTAATTTGATTGATAGCATAAATACTAATACATATTCAATTAAATATCAGTTTGCTTATGTTAAATTAAAAGTATCGCTAATTAACAATATTACCCCAATTACCCCAATATGTAATGCTAGAATATTCAGGAGCCGGATGGCGATAATCAGAGGCGAGTCGAGGATCAGAAGAGGATGCGATCGTGATTCTCGAATACTATTTCTAAAACCAAAAACTGGAATTTCTCGAAAATTTGATTGTCGACAGCATCCTTAATACGAATTGTAAAAGTGAAATTCAAATGTGTAAAGTGAAAAAAGTAAAAATATTTTTTAGCCAAAATGTTCACAACGAGGTCGTAGGAATAAACTGACGGGGAACGGAATTAAGCAGATCAATTTCCTTAGAGAATCTTAATCACTAGGTTATTAATTATCTGCATATAAAAGAAAACTTAAATTTGTATCTGCCGTATTTATGTCATTAATAAATATCGTGAAGAACAAATGGCCAAGGTTGGACTCTTGAGGAACACTCGAAGGGGAAAAAATGATATAAGACCTGTAATTATATTATGATATAAGATATATAAATAAGTACTAAATAAAAGGCTTTTAGTATACAATTTTAATTTATTGGCTTGATTTAATGATTTAATTGTCTTAGGTATGCTTTATTTTTATCGCGTTTTGTAGGATTTACATATATTTTCTTTTATAATTAACTAAAGATGTTATATAACGTTTAAATGAAATTATTATTCACATTTCTAATTTTTGAAATGTATATATTTATTTTAAGATAAAAAATGTTTAGTTGTAATGTTTGAAAAGTATTTATACAGTAAGTTTACTAAGAAATTAATAACAACTTCATGTTTTTATAATTTCTTTTCACGAGGGTAAAGTTGTTTAATTGATTGTAAATTAAATTGTAGATTCTATTTTATTTTACTTTACTCTTATTCTTATTAGTAAATAAATCTAATAAAATAACAATCTTGTACTAAGCTTAAATAAGTCACAGACAGTCGCCGGTTCTGTTAAGCTGTATAAAAATTAACGATTAACGATACTATAATTTATAGTATTTTGCTTCAAGAATGGAGCAAGCCAAGGAGCGAATCCTAAATATTTTGGATCTTAGTCATTCACCTTGTGTATAAACAAGAGCGTTATAAATAGATTCTAAAACAATAATGACTAAATTTAGTTCACACAGATCTATAATAATCCAAAATAATTTGATAAAAATATACTAGGTATATTTATATATAAAAATTGATTGCGTAACAAATATATACTTTAACTTAACTATATGCTTAAAGGAGTGCTTGGCAAGTGTTTGGATTGAAAAAAATGTAATTTTACGGCAGCTATTAATAATTTAACTTTGATTCAAAGTATTTGCTTATTATTAAAATGTAATGTGAATATTTTAAATTTAGTATTAATATTAAAATAAATATTAATTATTAAGAAACTCTTTATATAAATCACTTTCTTGTAATAGCAACGAAAACTAATATAAAAATAGCACCATTAAAATTTGTTATAAAAAAATATTTAAATATATAAATAATGCACAAAACTAAGTGGTAGCAAAAATATCGACTAAAAAAATATTTTGTAAAATAATAAATATTATTTTTATTGATTCTTGTAAATTTAACGATTTATATGCATTCTTAAATTAAATTGAAATAAGCGTATGTTTTTACGTATTAATTGAGTCATTGCGAATATTATTATTTTATCTTTTTGGTAAACACCTTGTACTTATGTCTAAGTGTTATTATAATTACAGTGTAATTACAAAGTCATTATATATTATTGGCAATATAAAACTCTACCGTAGCCAAATAATATACTTGTTGCGAATAATCCATATACTGAATAATTAAATCAAATATATCATTCCGAGGACTTAGAAGCGCAGTTGAAATCTATCCAAATTAGTGTTGTATAAATTTCCATCAAGTTCTATAGTAAATGTTAAAGTTCATTTTTGACGTGACCTTGAATTAATAAAAAAAATTTTTACGGTAATTTAATTCAAACCAATTTAATACCCTGAATCAATAGTATATTTTTAGTAGCATTGCTATCAAACTTATTTGTAAAATCTAAGAAAAATAAATTTAATTATGAGGTCTGTTTTAAATTAAAAATGTTAGTTTAAACACTATTTATATAGAATGCGGGAATTAAAAGTATTGCGCTAATAAGATCTTTAAGTCAAATGAGTATTGTATAATCTGTATACATACATCCATTGGCATTTCGCACGAAGTAAGCATATGCGTTTGCACGTAACGTGGCGCAAATAAACAAATCTAATAATATTTCGTTTTGACTACGCATTCGAGTGGGGCGGACTAGGACGATACCAAAATACATATAAATGTATATATTTACGTACGTGATATAGACCGGGGTTTTTAACCAGTAGTCCACGTACCGTTGGTGGTAAAAGAGAGATGACTGTTATGGATTATTCGTACATAAATAAATTGAATATAAATCATACTGTGAACGTAGACGAAACTAAACTATGAACATTGGTGTGTAAATTGTTACGCAGATTTTACAAAAAACCTTTAAATTAAATACACTCATCGCGTGAATCGAAGCATAGAACGAATTGAAGTATTAAAGTAACCGAGTAACATCTTCAGCGGCACGCGTGCCCTTCAAAAAGCAATTCTGGACACTGCATTCGCATTGGGGGAGGTTCTCCATGCGTTTGTAAATCGCCGCTATATACGTGTAAAACCAAATGTGTTATATATACATATATACAAAAATGTCCGCGTAAATCGAAGGATTTGTATATTTGATTGAACGGTATTTTGCAAAATCTGCGTAACAGTTTATATACCAATGTTTATAGTTTAGTTTCGTCTACATTCGCAGTATGGACTGACTATCACTTATTTATTTTAATAGAACATTATTTTAAAGGAAAAATATTATATGAACTAGAAGAAATTAAATCGGATGATTGTTTTATTCTAAGCGAAAGGTGGAGGAAGGTTATAAAAACGGTAGAAATTACATTAAAAATATTAAAAAAAATTATTAATAAAAACTAGATTATTTCTGCTTATATATAAAGATGATAAAACATTTATAGTACATACAATTTGCAATAAAAAATAGATAGGGAAAAAAAATACCGTAACTAGGAGAGTGCATTGGTTTATAAAATAGTATCTATAATAAAATCTGCATATGTTAAAAATAAACTAGTAATTTTACCATTCACCGATTAACTTCTAAGACTATAAATAAAAATATTGCAATATAACTTAATGCTAATTATGTAGTATTGATTTTTATATAAAACACTATTATTATCTGTTGCTATTGTTTTGCCACTATTTTAAAGGACTTGAACGAAGAATTAAAAAATATCAAAGTTTAATAAACAAATATGAACCAATTATACTGCACAACAACGCTTGGCCGTCTACATAATAAATCACCATTAGCATTTCATATTATACAAATTATCAAATTTTGCCGCATCCCTCGTATTCATCAGATCTCTCACCGAAATATTTTCATCTAATCCGCCACTTGGAAATATATTTAAGGGGTAAAACGTTCCAAGCCCAGACGGAAGTAATTAAGGGGTTCAAAGACTTGATAGAGTAAAAAATGAAGATTTTTGAAAAATAATATTTTTGCTTTCATCATGCCTTCTACAAAAATTTTTATCGAGGAAACAATTTATTAGAGTTAGAAGAAATAATATGATTTAAATATAAAAAAATATGCATAAAAAACATTAAATTTAACCGGTATAAAAAAATGTAGCAATAGGTAATTACTTTTATCCTTATTCTTAAATACATTACAGAAAACAATAACTCTAATCAATATTTTCCGGCTTAGTAAAAAAAACGTAAAAGCTTATTGCATGATTTTCTATTACTGTATCGTAAGTTTTTAAAGTAAACTAACTAATAATATTGATTGCATATAAAATACTAATTTCTGTTGAACTGCTAAAGTGTACATTATTGACTTGAATTTTTGCCACTTTTACTGGTATGCATTTATGAAAATGTTAAGAGCTTTTGCTATAGAGATGTTAAAAAAATATATGCATTTTGAGCGCATTCTAAGAAAAATAATGGACCGAAGAAAAATGCGAGTACACACGAACGGAAGGCATTTTATGATATTTTTCGTATCGTATATACCACAGCTTCTCAAAGTGGGCAATATCGCCCACCGGTGAATGATAGACGAATTTCGGAGGGCGACGGAGAAGTGGGTAAAAAGTTTTTTGTTGAAAAAATAATGTTATGCGAAAATGTTTTGGGCATTTTGTATTTATAATGTAGTAAATTTTTTTTGTATAAAATATGATTCGTTTTAAGATTTTTTGAAAGTAGCTGATGTTTTTGTAAATACTCTATTTACTTATTTATTTAGATTTTTTGCAAAAATATTCAGTATAAATAGCAAATATTTATTATATGTACATAGCAAATAATAAGCAATAGCATTTTTATTATGTAAGTAGCACTGTATAAATAATTATTTACATAGTAAAAATATTATTCTCTTGTTTTATTTTTAAGCTTTCTATTTGAAACTCTTAAATTACACGAGCACAATATCATAAATAAAAAAAAAATATGGGCATTAAAATGTATTATTAAAAAAGAGTTTTACAAAGGTGGGCCATGAAAATTTTTTTTGTTAAAAAATGAGCGATTAAGTTTGAGAATCTATGGTATAAATCAATGTATATGAACCGATGTGCCACGAATGGTTGGAAAGTGTGTTGCTATATATTGTGGCGAAAATATCCAAAATATTCGCAGTGTGCGCCAAAATGAGCGACGCGTTTTAAGTCAAGGAAACACTTTCGCTTGAGCTATCCACATGATTTCTTAGTAAGCTATAAATTCACATATAATAACCATTTACTTTTTTAATTATTATAAAATATAAGCACAGATTAACTTACTAATTATTAACTAGGAACTTGAACCATATTTGTGAGTTAAACTATATTTTAGATAGACATTGCGTGCTTATTATTATTGCTATACGTTTACGGTGATGATACTTTAATGTACTAAATAAGCCTCTTATATAAATAGTAGAATTTATATCATCAAACCTTGATTTTAATTACTCATCTCGATAACTCAAGGAAATCTAAAGTAATCAATCTTAATTATATTTAATTATTATTAATAAACAAATGTGGGACTTTAATCAATGTATGACTAATAGCCATCATCACAGTTCTATCGTTTTGATAATTATATTATTATTATTTTTTAATTGAAAAATTAAGGTACAGTGTTGCGAGTTGTTGGCAAGAGAGTAGTTATAACATACAAGAGAAGCGGAAGGAACGCGGAAAGCCCTTTGAAAAGCTCGCGACCTTGGACGCGTAGCGACGTCGCCGTGCTTTTTTGGCACTGTTGCACTGTGACGTCATGGAAAGTCACCGGGTCGCATATTTCAAAAACACACAGGAGCACTAAACAACAAGTTTTTTTACCACAAAGAAAAGATTAAGTGATACACAAACATTCTGATTTGAATTTAAAACATTGAATCGATTTTAAACGCTCAAATAAAGTTCATATTAAATCCAGTCTTAAAAATGATGATTTTTTACATTTTAAAAATAATTAGAAAAAAAAATTAATTATTAAATTTTAATGAATATATTTACTGTTGAAATGATTTTTTTACTAGTATATGCAATTAAATGCTAAGAATAATCAGTGAACGTTAATTTATGTTTTCCATCAAGATATTTTTAATCCTTATATTGTTTTTAGCTTATGTTTCGTTAATTTTAGACCTGCTTTAATAGCAGCCCTAATATCCTCACTAACAAGCCCCAAATACCATATATATTCAATGTCAAAATTCTCGGAATGAAATTTGTAGAATCACATTTGATACTTTATAAATTTAGTGGCAACCTATCCATTGTATTACATATGTTTTTAACTGCTATTATCGAATTAAGACCCAGTTGAATAGCTTATTTGAGACACTTTTATTTCCACTGCCATTGTTGCTTTTGGATTGAACATATCATAAGAAAAAATATTTGCATCATTAATACGGCTACTGTTAAAAAACACCGAAAGAATAGTAAAATTATCGTAAATTTATTAAAAATATACTTTTTTGCTTAAAAGTTATATTATTAAACTTCAGTTCCAGAATAAAGCTCATATTCGAAACTGTCCTTTTCAGTGACTATATCTACTTTACACGCATATAGTTAAAACAACACGTACATATGTCTAGAAAGTTTTATAGAATCACGACCGTGTTTTATTCTGATTCCCGTAAGAACCAAAAGTTCTGCTCTAGCTTATTCATCTATGGCTGACACCATCCGACTCCCAAATATGCTGGCATTGAACATTGATCTATTTAATGTCAGATATGAAAAGCTAGTTCATATTATTTATTAAATTAAAATTAAGAAGCATAGGGTCTGTACCCAGTTTCGAATTATATGTATAGTAAAATATACTTATATAATTTATAAAAATAACATTTTGTTAATGTTACGTATTTACAAATATTGTAAATGTTAGTTGATATTTTGTTTATTTTTATTTGATAATATGTATTTGAACGTATGTGTTATTTGGCACAGACTATCAAATATTGTCGTATGTTGTCCGCTCAGAGCTATCTGAACTGGGTTCGAAACGACGACTGCTCGCGACGCATGAACTTCTATTTTCTCATGACCAATGATCGATATATAAATATATACGAGGTATACGAAGCTTGATGTTTCTATTCTATTTAATTAACAGAATAGTACGTAACATTAATTGTTTATCAAGTTAAAACTATAAGCATAAAATAAATCGTAACAGGTGCATAGACCCAGAAATGTAATGAGAAGATAGTTATTAATTAAAAAAAGGGAAGAAAAGCATGTTGATTTATAAAAAATTGAAAACTTTGTGATGATTTTCTTTAGAATTTATAAGCATTGCCTTGACTGCAGATTTCGCTATAATATTATTTATTTGCAAAAAAAGTAAATGTACAATAAAATATTACACGCTATATATAAGTTTTAATTAAAATATTTTTTACTCTGTTTTCACAATAATATATGTTAGCAGTAAAAAATAATTAATATTTATTTATAATCGAATGTCGTAATAATCAATTATCTATTATTTTCATAATTTTTGTGAATAAAATATCGTTAAAGTAATTTATAAATTAATCAGAAGCATAAAAAGAGCAAGCGAAATAATTATTTATATTCAACCTTGTATGTTTCCCTTAGAAAAAATATTTTATTATGATTTTTATTTTAAGATCTATAAATAAAACTTTACATAAAATACATCAAACGCTAGTTACGGTATTGTTACAAAAATATTTCTAATTAAAACCCAAATTTAGTTTTATTCATTCCGCATTCAAGTTTTATTTATTAAGAAAATCACGATCACATTTTTCTCATTTTACCAACGAAATTATGGTTTATAAATACCGTTTTAACGCATTTTATTTTGCAACGGATTTATAAAATATTAATCACCAGATTTTTTAGTCTAAGAATCGGTGACATACATATAATATAATTCCTCTTCTTCTAGTGTCATGTCTGATTTCATACGTTGACGACTACCTCTTGGTACTATGCTATAAATATTTATAGCATAGTACCAAGTCTGAGAAAGTCCATCTTACTCCATTTTATGGTTGAATAGAGTTTTCGAATGTGTCCTATTATTAATAAAATTCGGGCATTGAAGATTCACATTTTTTTAATTTTCAATGTAAACACTTCATGAACTTACTTATGGGCTGAATATGTAAGTGCGACATTGTGAGACTTAAATTTTAATAATTGGCTTCTAGTCGAGGTCCATTTTGTCATTTATCCAATTACTCAGGTATTTTAAATGCTTCACCCCATTAATTGTATCTTCGTTTAATACTAAGCTTAACAAGCCCACGGGGAGCTTTATTGATGCTTTACGTAATCGAATGCTTTCTTAAAATCTATGAAACAAATGTAAGCATATTTACGAACTTCATATTTTTTAAGAAACACCTGCATACAGAAAAGTCTTTCTTACATAAATCCAAGTGTGTAAATTATTTTTTTGTATATGCATATTTTAACATAATTTTTGGACAGTGATAAATCTCAAATCTCTGCACACGTTAGAGTTGTTTTTTTTTTGTATCGGAATAAATGTCGATCTCAACCCCTCGTAAGGTATTTTTTGCTCAGATTTTTCAAAATTGTTTTATTGCTTACTTGAAAAATTACGCATGTGCGTATTGTCTATGAAAAGTAATCGAATGCTTTATATTAAAATAGTTTATTAAGTTGTGCAACACTGTATCGAAGGCTATTTTGATATCGGACACCAATTCATTGTCATTTTCAGGGCTTCGAAACGGAACTGAACCGAAAATCGGAAACAAGAAAAAAACGTTATTTTTGTCGGAACGAAAACCGGAGAAAAGTATAGGTTTATTTCAGTTCGGTTTACATTTTATATAATAATTTATTTAATAGCGAAAAATCGTTATTAGAAAGTCAAAGTATACTATAAAGTATCAAATTTTACTTTTGACGTCACAAGCTCTGTAACATTTAAAAAATATTATAATAAATTACAATTTTATTAAAAGCAATTTTAATTACAAATGAACAAGCACAATATTGTGAAACGTCTGATGAAAAGGTAGACAATTTAGAAGATTGCTTAAGAAGTAAAGAATTGGCAATATATACATATGGTTTTCTATTTATACATTGTACAATCACTTGTTTTAAATTTTTCACTTTTAACTTTGTTATCTCCGAAGTAATGGGTTAATTAGATTTATGCAATTAATATTAAAATATATATTTATAATTTCAGTATTTTTTAAAAGTAAAACTTATTATGGTTTAAGAAATATTTCGATACTAATACTGGTTTTTGTTCTGGTTCATTAAAAAAAATATCAGTTCAATTCCATTTTTCGTTCTATAAAATATAATGCTTTTTTGTATTTTTCGGTTTTTGGTTCAGCTTCAAGTGATCATTTTAATAATTTTATTCGCATTAAAAAAAAATTAGTAACGCTAGACTATATTCTACAATGTTCACTTTAAAAAAATACAAAATATAGACGCACCCATTTTATTAACTAAATATGTCACATTTTTTCTACTATACAAATACTAATTAATGATCTTGTAAACTGATTAACAAAACATATATAAATTTATATATTAGTGTAACTTACATAGCGCTGTAGTAAAAACTTCTTACTACACTTCAAAGGGTATTCAAATACAAATTAAAAGTTTGTATAGCATAAGAAAATTTCAGAGAATTCATATACCGTGTCTTTGTAGGCAAATTAGAAAAAGCTCTGATGTAGCCATTCACAGTGAAAGTTTTACAGCCACATAGAAAGTAACAGGTCATTAAAATAATATTTTTTAACTGTATGCATATTTAAAAGCGGATATAAGTTTTCTCAGTATAAATATAATCAAGTGAGTTATTTTGGTTTCGCACAAAATTGCCCGCAACGCGCGATTGCACGTATGTATCGTGTTTACTTTTAAAGTTGATCTAAGGATACACATCAAGGACACTAATAACCGATATATGTTGAATTATATTGTATTTAAAACGCAGTAACATTTTTTTAACTCATTTTACTCGAAAAAAAGCCTTGTTATACAAAAAAAATAAAATTATTGTTTTGTATTTAATTAGGCAAATAATGATAAATCAGTGCTTTTTAATTTAGTTATACATCCTACATTATTAAATATATTAGCTTTAAATTTTTTTTAAATGTGCAATAGATTTAATATATCAATTAATCTATACAAATAATTCAATAAGTTGTTCAAGTATTATTAATTTCAATGTTTAATAATTCATACTTCGATATTGAAATAAAACTATAATATATAATAAGTCTACTTACGATATTAGTTATAAACTAAACTAAAATCTACAAATTGATTTGTACCATATTTTGGGTGTTTTGATATGCAATATATTGTAGACATGCAAATTTAATCATTCAACGCAATTTACGTTAATTAATTAAAAGTCAATTTATTTCAGAATGAGATTTGTTAATCGGTATTTTATATTTACGCAACAAATTCACTGTTGTTTGTTTCGTTATTTTTACTATAATTGAAAATGTTTCGAATCCCGATAAACGTTAACCAGTGAGCTTTTTAACTAAAGCATATTTTTTTAACGAGTTTCTTTTATTTGATTGGAAATAAATAATTTGTAACGTACTAAAAGCTGTATTATATAATAAGTTAATTAACTTTGAAAAATATCAGTACGGTTTATGTAAGACGTTGCTACAAATTTTAAAATCATATGATATCATGTTGTAACCCAATATGCTTACATTTTTTTATCAAGGGCGTATAAAAAATACAATTTATCAGTAATTTTATATGATATTTTAATATATTTGCCCCTTTCAGTAAAGGTATTATAAAAAAAATAAGATTTTCTAAGCTTGCGGATTCCAATGGCGTTGACTCATAGAAAATAAAACAGTAGGGATTAGTTCACAAAGAAAATAATAGCTTTTGTGCATGAATAAAGTAGAGCCTGTTCTCCTTGCAACAGTGCTCAATTACAAGGAGTGAAGTTATAAACTTTTATGGTTAGAGTGTTTGCACCTTATGGTGTTAAAACAATAGTCATAAACATTGAACGTAATATGAATACTTGTGCCTCAATGATATCACAAACAAGATGTATTTATCATTACATTTTTAATTTGTTCGTAATAAGAAATATTTGAAAAATCGATGCATTTAAGCAATACGTAAATTGGTTTCGCCCATTGTATCACCAATAATAACTAATATCCGTAAGTTATTAGCAATCAACTGCACGTTCCGTGAACGTTTTAGCTTATCAACTGATATGTTAGCATTATTAATGTGTGACATTTTGCGTTAGAAAATTGCTCTTATCATATTAATTCGATATTTTTCTATGCCTTAACGTCTATATTGAAATTTGCATATATATTTTTATTGATTCAGATAATTTTAAGAATAAATATATTTTAATTATTAAATCGTTACTTATAAAAGAGAATTATTACATTGATCCGAAAAATAGACTTATATTATTTTAATAATATAATTTAAATTCATATTGACAATAACAACAATGATCAATTCTTATTTTAAACACGTTCAATAACCGCTACTTTAAAATTATATACAACGTACTATCTATCAAGTGATTTGACAATGATATATAATTGACTATAAATACACGCATATATTATACAAAATATTTTTTCCATTACGCAAACCGATACATGTGTGTGTTTTTATACTGAAAGCAGCGACATTGAGTAAAACATATTTATATACAAATACCTGAGTATTGAAACACATGACGAAAGAAGGTTTTCCCAAAATAAGTTAGGTTGGCACAACATGTTTAATAGTTATTTTTTTATGAGTTTCTTCTTAAAAATCGCATACAATACATTTCATTTTTATTATATATTTTAATAATGTATGTGACCTATATATGTAATATAAATAAATATATTATAATATGTCATCATAATGTTTTATGTACAACTTTTTGCTTATGTATTACAAAATGTTTATTTTATATTTACAATATCTGAAAATCTTCTTTAAAAAAGTAATTTATTTAAATATTTATCGACTAAAAATGACTACTGTATTCTGTTATCTGATATTAATATTTAAGGTCATAATTATCTTAAAAATATTTGTATACATACAAATAAAATGACTTTCTAATTATTATATATTTTAAGGAGAGCTTATAAAAATGCGTTATCTTAGATTGACTTGCTTTAAAAACATAATACGTTACGGTTTATTTTTCAGTAATTTTTCACTGTTCTATTATTACTTAAAAATGTATCTTAGAATGCGATAAAAATTAAGAAAACACGGTGCTTCCGCTAAACCCTAAATTATTTTATGTATATTTTAAAAAATATAAACCTACGTATTATGTAAAAGTATGTACATTTCATGTTCAAATATTTTATAAAAATTTTACTAGATATGTTTTAGATGGACCTTATTAAAGTTTGGCCGCCCCAAAGCTTTAACAAACATTTAGAATAATATTTTATGTGCATTTTTAAACATCATTTTGTTGACTTTATTCATGTTTTGTGGTATTTATTTTAAAAGCTGACTCTAGTTTGATATATTAAAAGATTGATATTATACATCGTTAGCTTAGTTAAGTGCTATATTAGCTGATAAAGACAGTAATGTTATTATTTATTTTTCGAGTAAAAACTTTTATAGATCTTTTAAATATATTGATTAAGTTAAAATTATGTTAAGAACTATAAATTTAGACGATACAGTAAGTGCAGTTATACTTGCTTTAAAGCTCTCGTTAAAATTAACTTTGTGAGCTCGCGCGCTTATAAACTTGGTTTGACAAATTGGTCTGCAATTTGCTTTCAACGTTAAATCGTGAATTGGACGTTTCATTGAATTGCACATTGTGGGTTAGATTTTTTTAACTTGTCGCGTGATTTAATCGTCGAATTTAAATCTTATTAAACTAAAAAAAATATTGTGATCAAATCATTAAAAAAGTCAAGCATTGGATCTCGAAAAAGCGTATATTTAAAATATATTTATTAGGCCAAGTATACAAAATTAAATTTAACCCGTAAGAGTATTCATTCGCGAGCCTGCGGTTTTTAGCAAATTGTATTATTTCTATAAACGTGTACGATACACAAAATGCGAATATATAATAATTACGCTCACGTTATAAATAACTTTAATGAAATAAGTGCGGAAAATATCGGTTCGTGATTGACATATTGTTGTGCGATTCAAACAGAAGAAAGACATCGTAAGAAAGCACGTTTTATTAAATTGAACCTATTAAAAATACATTGTTATTAAATTAGGTTCTTAAACTTGTAAAACTGAAAAACATTGAATCGCAACAGAATTAAATTGTTAAACTAAAAAAAATATCAGGTTATCGTAGCAAATTGATTCGCTAAATTGTTATAAGATTTGCTCCTAAAAGTATAATAAGTCGTAATCATACGTAATGTAGCAAATTATTATATAACCTATACAAATATATTATTTTGGGCTATAATATATTGTTATGTAATTTAATCTCGAAATAGCTTGAAAAATATTGCTCATAGTAATATAAAATGAGCTAGTTTACCCATATATAAAATGCCGTTGAATCTAAAAAACGTCACTTTTTGGGCTGGTCCATATTTCTTTAAAAATTATGCCGGCCGAATGTTACAGACAAGGAAGAGCGCTATAGATCCATGATTATTGATTTTTTCGTTCTCTAATTGAATAGCATTAATGTGATGATTAATTTATTAAAGGAAACTAAATAAATAAAGACGATAGAAGACTTGGAAGGCAATATTCTTGGAAGAAATGCTTGGAAGAAAATTGGGTCATATTTAAACAATACCCCGATTTGATGTTTTATTTTATTTTAAAGTTCTATATCTCTAAAAAAAACACCCTATACATAAATTTGAATTATAAATGACGAGCGTCTCAAATCTGGTAGTCTGCCTTAACCCGCCGTTGCTTACGTCGTTGGTCGCGCCTGAGCGAATTGCCGCCTCTCAGTTTTTTATGTTTTTTTGAAAGTTTTTTTTTTAATTCTTGGTTTATTTTGGTGTTGTATAAATAAAATAAATAAATTCTTAAATTAAATATTATCATTAAATAAAACTCCTTGTTTTCCAATGAAAGATTCGATCCCAAAAACGCGTCGAAGCAATGTGTGATAATCAAAATAAACATATCGCTATTAGATTAGGTTCGCCAAAATGTTGCGCTAATTGATCCTAGAAATGTATTGAATCGCAAACATGTAGTTAGCATAAAATTGTATTATTTAGAAGCTAAATCATTTTTACAATTTTATAAGACTGCATTTTATCACACTTTCCTAATGAATGCTATAAAATGCAAGGTAAAAAACATAGCAACATAGCAATATCATCTAAACTTTAGATGATGTTAGGGGTTTCACCTTGCATATATAGCATTGATTAAAAAAAATCTATTATGAAAGGTATGATAAAATGCATTATGAAATTGTAAACAATGAACAAATTCGCGACTATCAATATAGTGAAATCGCTTTTTAACGAATACCGCAATTCTAAGTATAACGATTCTTAAAATTGTCCCCAAAATTTTTTCATACAAAATGTTTCCATTGTAGAATTTAAAAATGCCGTTAAGACTTGACACAATATTTCTCCGAATTCAGTTTACCCTTGACGCGTGTGCTGGGTATGTTCACAGACGACATTGAAGGTATTTCGCTGACCTTCAATCTTTTTTTATAAAACATTTTTAACAATTTTTATTGTGTTCATTACAGTATCCTTAAAAATGGACAAAAAACGATCTGTCAATTTTGTAAGAGGTTATTTTGATGCTGTAGTAATATGGTAATTAAAAATAAAATAAAAATATTCATCTTCCTTAGATTCAATATAACAAATTTTCAGTATAATTCAGAACCAAACCACATACTTGCGGATAATATTAAATTTAATTAATTAAAAAGATTTTTGTATTTGGTTGGATTATCAGATTGATGTGCAATTTGATCCTGGAAAGAACATCGAATCGCGTGCTTGTGCGTCGTAGGAAATTGTACTACATTTAAAAAATAATATTGTTATTAGATTAGGTAATTTAATTTGTGATGCAATTTGATCCCGAAAATCATTTAAATCAAATTGTATGGATTAAAAAATATTTCTATTAGGTTAGGTTTGTTAAAATGATGTATGATTCGATCGAAGAAAAGCGTCGATTTGGGCGTCGTATAAAATACTCATAATAAAAAAAATGAAATTAGTTTATCGCACGATTTGATACCGGACAAGCTTTAAATCGTTGCAAATAGTAATAATTGAAAATAAATCATTATATTAGATTGTTTAACTTGTAGCGCGATTGAATCTTATAAAAGCGCCGAACTACTAAAACGTTAGCTTAGGTTAAGGTTAGCTTTTTTAATACATTGAGCGATTCGATTTCGCTTACTGATATTTGAAAAACTAAAATAAATTCTATTTTGGAAGACCGAACGTAATTGCAATATTGTTGGCTTAGAATTAAAAAATAGTATTTCAATTAAGTTAGAATCTCTAATATTAAAGAAATAATACATCTTCTAATATTAGAAAACCTAGCCTAATTGCAAGTTGAGTAATTAAAAGAACATACCGAAAATTTCTTTCCGTACTCAGCTTCCACGTTGTACGAGTTGGTCTTCTTCTTCATGTTGGCGAGTTGCCCCCTCCGTGTCTGCGTGAGCGTTTCTTGTTGCTTCACGGAAAACTGCGAAGAGCTTTTCGCACTTGTCGGACCGGCCGGTTCAACAGGTGGACGAACACTGAACGCTGCGCGGCTCGGTATCAGCGGCGCAGCGCAAAAATGGACGCGAAGTGGTAAGGGTAAATTACATTGTAACAAATGTCGAAATTGTTAGCATGAAAATGAAAATAAACCAGTAACGTATTGTATGTAATATTAATTACTGCTTTATATTATTAATGATTTATAATAATAATAAAAAAAACTTTTTTAAAAATCTTCAAAAGACACCCTCTAACAAGCGTAGCTGGTTGGTAGTAGTGAGTCATTTTTTACCTATTAAAACTCTCCATTCTCCCAGCAAAGCTTCAGAGAGGCAGCTTTCTTAGAGAAGCACTCTTTAAGACGCCTTCTTGAGCTAGTATTTTTTATTCATATAGGCTGTCTGAAGTATTGGCCATTTTGGATTGCTTAGTTGTGAATGTAAGCGCCCAATATTATTATTGTAAGCGCGTTGATCCATATTAAATTTATAAGAATGGTAGAGTACGCTCGGGATAAGGATGCTGGTTTGTTATTGTGTGCGTGTACATGTATATAAGATGGAGAAGCGATGTAGCGTGTACTTCGTTGTCTCGCTTTCTCTTTAAGGACAGTCGCTGATTCGTCAACGCTGGTATTCGTCATTAAAGTGCAGTGTGGCACAGAAGTTCGATCTTCTCTAGTGATTTATTTTAAATAATTTTGTGTTGATATTGGTTAACCCAGATATGCCCACTGTCCCATGGGTAGGTCACTAAGCTCGTGCCACTGTTTTTTTAAATTTATAAATGAAATTTTAAGAGAACGAAATTTCTTGGGCATATCTGGGTTAATTGATATCAAGGCTTTAAATACACACTGTAAGTTATTCGTGTTCTTACCCGTGTATTAAAATATTTTAATTATTTTTCCATTAATCCGTACGTTGTTGGTTTTTTTTACACTATTCTCTGTAAGGCTTAAAAAAGTTATTATTCTTATCGTTGCGCCAATGATAATTTTTTAATTTATTCAATGCATTCTAATGATTTAATAGAGTCGTCGAGCCATCAAACAATCTGCGAACAATTTCTTTCCCGATTTTATATCTTTTTGCTTTTGAAGAATAGAGACTTCATTATTTTTTTGACTAGTGAATGATTTTGAATTTTGCAAATATTTAATTAATGACATCAATGTCTGGTTTCTTCGATTATATATTATATTTTTAATTGTCCGTTGAAATTTCCAACTTAGCTCAGATGTATGTATGTTAAATATACATATATTTTCTTTTAAAATAAAAAAATTAAATATTCTGAGCGAAATTGTTTTGAGCCACACAGTTCACGCACACAATAATAAACCGGAATCCTTATCCCGAGCGTACTCTAGGCCAGCATAAATGTTAAGAATAGATAAAATAAACTTTATTTTTTATGACATAAATACTATATTTTTAGTTATAAAAAATGGTTGCATATGCAGTCTAATACTAATGTTTAAAAATAATAAGAAAAAATATTAATATATACAGGAATTGTTCAATTTAGTTTTTTATTAATAAAAACCATATAATTTTTTTTATAATTTTTTTAATATACTAATTAATTAACTTAAGTTTAGCCATGTCCATATGTTTTTATTAAAGTGTAGTAAAATTATATTTAAAAAATAAAATACAAAAACTCTGACAACATTGAGTCGCGAGTTATTTTAATAGAACAAGTATTAAAGTGGTTATTTACATAAAAGTATTAGGAGTGAGTGTGAAGGTGCTTGACAATGTTTCAATGGTAGAGATGTTTTAAGCAAAAATACTTCATCGATAAATTATGAGTGACGTTTAAACAGAGATCGCTAAAGTCAAAAGTATAGTGTTGAGGATGCTCGGTTTCGTTATGCGGAGCGCGTGTCACTTTAACAATTTATTGGCGTTCGCGTTTTGTACGAAACGCTTGTTCGTAGCAAGGGATTGCAATACCGGTATTAGGGCAAAAATCGATTCTAAAAGTATTACAAAATTGAATATCAGTAGTACAAAAAAAACATTTATTTTTCAAATGTATAAATTTTATTTGTTGAAAAAAAAAAATTGTTATAATATATACATTATTGATATATTCTAGATGAATATTAAATGTACAATAATTTAAGTAAAATGAAATAAATTAATCACACAAATATCACATTTATTAATCACGTGAATGCTTTTAAGAAAAACAGATTTACAATTTTCTACGCACTCCTTTCTCATAAGGTTCTTTTAGATAATCGTAACGATGGTGACTGATACTCTGGCCCCTAGTATACAAATTTAAGAGGTATTTAGAAGCGATCGATCAAAGAGGATATTATGGCATAAACGATGATTTTTCCGAAAGAAGAAAAATATGCTGCCCGTATATTATCGCCTAAAAATATTTTTTCTAACAATATTGTAAATAAATTAAATAGTTTTAATACACAATCATCTTATTGTATTTATTAGTAAGTACTCGTAGACACAATAAAGAAGCAGCGTATAAAATATTTTTAAAAGTACCTGAATGTAAGGAAGATTGTTTTAAGCTTCTTATTGTTTAAAACACGAATATATTGGCAACTAAAGTCAAAATTTAACCTGCTTGTTTATTCAATTAAAAAAATGATAAAAACAATAGTTATTACATTTTTATTAAAAAATAATATATCAATATATTACAACATAAACTCTAAAATATAGTACTCAGTACTACTTTGAATCTTCAGTCTTTTTATTAGCAATTAATAATTAATATATTCATATTATTATTAACTGTTATTTTCTGTTATTTAAATTTTAATATTATTGCAATCCGTATTTACGGTCTCTTCGAATATTGCTCCATTGTCTAAAATTTAAAGGAGATTTCTGAAATATCTCTACAAAATGTAGTACTGGTCGTATCCATATTTGTAGTCTTGTGCCTTTTTACCAGGATCCAATTTATTTATTTTTCGGCGTTGCATCTAATCAAGTTGCTAAGTGGCGTCTTTCAGCTGCAAGCTTGGGAGTACCTTAAAGAGTCACGATCATGCCCCTTATTCTTGCCCCTTGTGGCCAGGACGTTCGAGAACGCTTCTCTTACATGAGCCATTACTGAACACAATATTCAGCGATAGATATTATATAGATTTAATTAAAATTTCAATGAAAAAACTATCAATATAATTTGTTTTGAAAAATAGTATAGCATTATAAAATATACCAAGATCGTTAAGAATAAAATTTATGAATTATAATAAAACGTCGAAATAAGATTAATTAATCATGTCCAATTTGTGTTTTAATGACCTAATATTATTAATATAATGTGACTTAAGAATTTCTGGTTTTAGAGAACATAACAATTACAGTAGTCGAATATGCGCAATAAATATAAAGTTGAGGTATGCTTTTCACTGCGTGTTACACATTAAAATTGACGTACAAAACAATTCGGCAATAAAATTCACATTAACGTTGTAGTATAAACTGTTAATAATATCAGATTTTGCGCACTTAATAATTGACAGTAGTGCTAGTTATATTATTGTTTTTTATTACAACTTTGCAAACATTGATCAAAATTAAACAATTAATGTAAATGAGAGTCGGTTATATATTTAATTTATTTAACTATTGTGAGCTGATAATGTTTTTAGAAAATTACTTTTTCATGATAACTTGCTATTTATTAGTATGATGAGAGCAAAGTGACATAAAAAGCTACTTTAAGTCAAAGAGAGGTTGATTAATTCTTTTTTACAATATTGCATCTAAAAATCCATTTATTTAGATATAACTATATATGATTTTTTTTAATTCTCAGTTATTTTCAATGGAGTGTCAAGATGAATTATTGTTGGCTATGATCTGTCGTGGGGCAGTAAAGATCTGTCATGATGTGTTCTCGCGATAATGCTAGACGATCTCTGCCTCTGTGTGACCAAGTAAAATATATTTATATGTATATTTGAAATAGTTATATTGAATCACAAATTAGGTTGATGGAGGGGCACTTGCATCGCTTCTTAGACATAAAATATATATATATTTTTATACTTCCGCTGTAACTTGACAAGCGTATGCCTAATGCATTACAAAGAAGGCAAATCTGTACCAATTGAGTAAGTCAATCAGATATAATGAATACCTACTGGTAAATATTAATCATTAGCTTAGAAATCGGTGCCATTTATTGTATATAAATCATTAAAAAATAACATATGTATTTTAATTTTTAATTTGCAGCTAAGAATGGTTTTAAAATTGAAAATATTTTAAGTTTGCTGCCTTGATCTGAACCCGCAACCTCTTTATTATCAGTCTAGATCTTTCGGACTACGCTATTCTGAACTTAATAATATACATATATATTATAGCAATAGGATAGAACGCATTGTCTATCGCGTTTCTTTTTCACATAAAATAGTATTTTTATTTTGGTACTTATGGGTGTTTAGAACTGATTAACATTTAGGGACAGTTGTGCTAATAAATGGTCAATGAAATATGAGCAATTATTAACACAATTTTTGAGTATCTTCTTATTGTTAAGGCCTTACTTTCGAGAAGACTTGGTATTTATTTTTATTTGGTATAAACGATCTTAATTGTGTTGGTGGGTGGAACCTCTACAGTTGTGGTTGAAATATTTTTTTTATATATTTTTCAAAATTTGTCAATTTACAAACAGGTATGCTATACTAATAATAAAGGTTAATTAAACATCTCTTAATTACAGTACTACATTCTTAATCCGTTCCAGATCTTTGGACTTATACTAAATAGGACGTATACCAAACGTATTTTTCGCGCGGTGTTGTAACTCATACAAGTTGCGAATGCGCGATGTGTCTTTTTGACTCATACAAGTTCTAGCACGCACGAGGGTCGTATTCCAAACGAAGGTCATATACCAAGAAAAATGTTTCTCGTCCAAACAGGACGTATACCAAGTTGGACATATTCCGAGTATACCACTGTATATCTATTAACAATATTTTGGATTGTTGGAACATTTTAATATTTCATAACCAGAAAACACAATTATTTAACGAATAAAATTAAAGCTTCTCATTAGTATTAATCTAATCTAATCTATATACCTGACGGTCACCCGCGTATGGTTGTTGATTAATCCTCGATTGTCACGTATCTAGCTGATTTCAATACGTGCTACATTTTATCAAAATAACTATGTATGTGCGTTCAATATGACGAATAGCCAGTGAGAGTAATGGTTTTGAATAGTTTGAAAGAACATGTCTTTAATGAAAAGAAATCATTGTCGCAGACGTCATAGGCGAATTACATATCGGTTCAAAGTTCATAAAGATACTTGGTACTTTATGATTATTATTAATGTTAGCGGATGTTATGAACTTCATAGTCTATATTATAAACATGAAACTACTTCGGCAATGATGGGTTAAAATATAATACACAATTGTATTTCTAAGTAAATAAAATCTATATTGATGAGAGCGTGACACACACCGCTTGAGCGAATTAATTTATAGGTATTCTTTAACTAATTCAGCACATCGATGTAAGCCTACAGCATTTTTCACTTGGTGGGTTAACTGGAGATGCATTACTATTCCACTGTTATCTATTGAGTCAAACAATTTACTCTTTACATATCGCAGACAGTAATTATTGCACGTTATTCATATACCCATATTATTTATTTATTAAGTAAATATTTATGTTGAGGTTAACAGTTCCATGCCAATGCGCCCTGTACAAAAAAGAATAACTTTTTATTATTATCTATACAAAAAATATGATAATAAAAAATGAAATTAAATTAGAAAGGTACAAATTCAAAGAAAAAAAAGAATGATTTTAACTACATGTACGCAATATGAAATAATAAAGTTTTATACACATTTTATCCTAGTCGGATTAAAGACAGAAATTAACAGCATTTTTTATTTTTATTACAAATCTTGTGATAATGAATTGAAAGGTTTTCCTAATATGTCATGATGACGAATATATAAAAAAAGTTGTATACATATACTATACAGCAACTTAATTATATTCGCATATATGTATGTATGTACATACGTATGCATATACATTCTTTAACGTACATATTACTATAAATCACACAAAATGTTAAATTATATCACTATTAAAAAAAATATTATTTAGATAATAAGTAATTCTTATTATATATATTTTAATCTTTCTCCTTTATCCCAGCCACTAGATACTTTGGAAGGAATAATAAAGATTGTTTCCTTTAATAATTAACATAAAATTATAGTAGGTTTAATTAAGTTCGATTATAATTTTATTATAAATATTTGCTAGAAATTTTGTTAGTGGTCATGTTAATAATTACTAGACGGTTGATAATTAGTCGGTCTAGGCAAGATATGGAGTTATCGGTATTACCAGAATGGTGTTATTCATAAATATTAACCTTTACATGTCTACTTGTCAATTGCCAGCTTGCTGCGTCATTTAGTTTGTGTTCAACAGTCATTTAAAGCGACCAACTTTTGCATTTTACAAAAATGAATAAACTCGAATATGGTGCAGTGATAAGATATTTGCATTTGAAAACGAATGAAACGATGTTTATAAGGACTCTGCTACTTTGATATCAACAATAAAATATTGGATTGCGAAATTTTAACACGTTCGTACGAGTTTTTATGATGAGTGTCCTGGCCGTTAAAATGAGATCACCACGCCAGAAATTGTCAATAAAATCGTCATGTAATGATAATCAACGATCAACGATCGACGAGTGACTTAGCGCGAGATAACTGATATCATGGCCATTTCAACCGAACATGTATATATACAAATATTTGAGAATGTGGAAGCTTTCTGCCATTTTGAAGGAGTATTTGGTCATGCTCAACTGCAGTAAGAATGACTTTTTACACTGTTTCGTAACCGTGGACGAAACGTGGATACATCACAATACACCAAAGACAAAGGAGCAGTCGAAACAGTGGACAGCTTCTATCGAATCGAAGCCGAAGAAGCCAATGTGTGTTTGTCGGCCAACAAGATCATGGCTACAGTTTCTTGGGATGCGAACGATATAATTCACATTAGTAACGTTGAAAAGGGAAAAACATTATGCAGAGCTGTTAGACCAATTTGATGCGAATGAAAAATTCCTTGAATCGGTTTCTCATCCGCCATATAATCCTGATTTGACCTCATACGACATAGTTTTTAAGCTGTTAAAATATTTACTTACATTTTTAATTGTTTTTTTACATTGACACAATAACAATCACTTCATATATAATTGTTAGACACAAACCATGTAGTACTGGTCGTCAATAAACACGAGGAATCTCTTAAGAATATTGATATTAGATACATATCACTGGCGGGCGGTGAAATACTTTCGCTCTTGATCGCATAATATAGCGTGTATTTAACATTTTTATGACATGTACAATACAATTTTATTGATTTAATATTTGTAACATAATTTTAAAAATAATAAACTGAGAATTATATATAAATTTACATTATTATATAGCACTAATTTTTTTAAAATTTCATTTAAGCATTATTGTTACTATAAAACTTTAAATTCATTTAAAAGCATACATATGTGTTTATTTTAAAATTAATAAATGTTACTTTTACCATGGCTTAGAGATTATGAGAAAAGTAGAAAAATATTATATTAATTAAAAAGCTTTATAGTTAAAAAATAAGTCTGAAAAAACACGTTTTTTCTTAGAAGCTTTCAATTACATTTGATATTTGCTTTCATGGCTCAGAAGGTACAAATTAGATATTAAAAAAATAATTAAGAATAAAAATAGTAATACAACATCTTAATATAAATGTAAATCTTTCACACCTGCAGTTTTACAATAACTGGCACATGTGTTTATACTGAACGAAACAGAAACAATTTATTTTATACAGGCGGTTTTCATGGACCGTAGCTCCATTACGTTTTAGCTTGTTTTTTTTCTTCTTTCGGTTTCTTTGTATGCATTTTCTAAACCAGTCGCAATTGGAAGGTCATGTAAAAAGTCGACAGCTATAGGTTCATTTTGTACTTCTCTGATGGTTATCGTTTTTAACCGATGTATACACATTACTACTTTCGAAATTTGTTAAAACATGGTATACCATACAAATCAAAATATGTATTTAACTCGGTCTTTTAATTATTGCGCATCAATTCGGGTCTTATTTTTAAGCTTAATAAAACAATTAATATATATATAATAGAAACATGTTTATTATTCAAAATGAAGCAACTACATTTATTGGATACATGTAATTATATATTGTGTTTTGTACAAATACATATTTAATATTTTAAAGTGTTATAAAATAATATTTTCATAAGCACAGATATAATAAAAAGTAATAAATACCATTTCTGACGAAAAATAAAAATAAGATTTTTAATTATGATAAAGGATGCTTGATATTTTTTGTGAAGTAGATTAGAACGACATCTAATAATTATTACTTTTTTTATATTATTTGTTTATAAACAAAGTAATAATCGATGTTAAGTACAAACAAATTGTATCGGCACTGAAAATCTGTAATGCGACCACGCGAATCGAAATATCGATTTGATCTGTGTATTCGAAATAATTACACGTGCAGATTTATTTTTGATTGCCGCAGCTATTTTATTAGGCAGTAGTAGTGCCATCTACGCAAATTTTATATCATAGTCTATCCAAGTTTCAAACCAATTGTTAATTTGTAATCAGATATATAAATTATGTATACAAAATCGTTAAGATGTAGGAGTTACAATTTTTTTTACATTATTTTAATTTTAGGAAAACTGTCAGCTTTCATATTTATTGTAAACATAGGTGATGAAAGAGTTGTAAAAAATATTTTTAAAATTTTAATTAAACTATGACATGTAAAAAATAAGATTGATTAGTTTTTCTACTTTAATTATTCGTATTATTTTAAAATATTTTTAGTTTAATTAATGCCATCTTTTGTAGCTCGCTGTTAAACATAGGATATCTTCCCGGGAAAGCTGGTTATTTATATATTATTAGTCCACCATGTTTTATTTTTATTAAGGGACATGATTTTATACTGAGATATTCATAATTTTAATGTGATAAAATTATCGTCATATTATCTATAATTTTCGTTTTCATTTTTGATGCTAGCGATACATAAAATACATTATCTTTGGAAATGTATGTTTGTATAGATTCTTGAGTAAATTGTGTTAAAATTTAATTTAGTTTTGTTCAAGACCGGTGAGCAAGTATTTAAATTAGTATCGCGTATCAAAATTCTATCGCGTCTTATCTATCATCATTTCTTTATCTTATCTCTTTTGCCAATATTTTAACCTTCGATGTTGGGGTCATCTTCATGGGCGTAGTCTGTACCTTATCTCGGCCGCCGCAGACTTTTCAGCTGCGTCATCTTTTATTCGATCTTATGACTTGTTATTAATTTATCAGTTTATTTGTTGGTAATTAAACAACAAGTGCATTCATTTTTATTATCATCGCTTGTGTATATTTTATTAAAATTGTATTTAGTTTGATGTATTTTATTTATTGATAACTTTCTTAAATGTCAATTTATATTGCTTCTCTATTATTTCTAACTCAATTTATATGGTGGTTTTCATCAAAAATATAGTTTGCTAAAGTTGATTTTTCACTAAAATTTTTGCTCAAGTTTTTATTTTATATTTTACTTTGTAAAATTCTACCGTTTGTCTGAGCAATAATATTTATGTCGCAATTACCACATGAAATTTGATTCAATATAAATCTTGTATTTTTCATTCGGTGAAATGGTTCCTATTTTATTATATAATACTTACTCTTTCTTATCTGAGTTCTTTCGAACATATAGTAAATCCCCATAAATTATTTTTTAATAGATTTTTTTTATTACTAATTTTAGTGAACTAATTTCATTATATTGCTATTATGACTTTTTTAAATTCCTTTAATTTATGTTTTAGGGGGCTGCTGTATCGTTTGCAGATACAATTTTTTGGTTTAAATTTATGATTTCAATACTTATATGAAAAGATTTGGAATTATTGACAAAAGTTTTGATTCCATTAGTGCTTTTTCTAAATATAAAAAGGTAAATTAAGTTGCTTACAAATATGTTTTTTTTTTATTATTTTAAAACTGCTTTTGGTATTGGCACATAAAAATATACGCGTGTCTTATTTTATTTATTTTATTAGGAAAATATTACAGATTTTCAAACATTTTTTTTAGGAATCTTTTCCTGATGACCTATTTCCAAAATTATAGGCAATTCGCAACGGTCCGTAAACTTGACCCAGTCACGGTTAACTATTTGAGGCAATCTCGTCAGACCCTTTATTTGCTTACGAATACCTCGTTTAAAGATCAGCCATTAGATAGTTACGTATTAAAATAAAAGCGGTAAAAAGTTTAATGAAATCACTCCAAACGGTCTTAACTTTATGTCTTTAAAGAGGCGGTCTCATTAAATTTTCACACATAATTTTTTATGACTTTCAAACAATGGCGTAAAACTGCTTTAGAAATTCACAAAGGTAGCTTTGCGATTGCATAACAAGCGCTCCACTAACACTAAACAATTAATTTATTCAGACAGATTTTTTATTTGTTAGCTTTTATGCAAAAATTAAAAAACATGATTAATTATATCACGGTACATCATGAAATGGAAGACATAGCACACATTTGCCTAAAACCGTTTGGAAGTAACTTACAAATGCATTCGCAATCTTTTTGTCGTCTTGTTATTTTTGATGCTTTTATTTAGATTCATTCACTTACAATATGAAATATTTTTACTTTTCAGTTAGCAGTACTTTTGAACTGGTTTCATTGCCATTTGAATTGTTTTTAATGTTTCACGTTTCGCATGCATAAGTCACGGTCTATAGCACGCACTGCTCGAACACTCGTTTTAAAACAGGTATAGGTATGCGTTACTATTTTTAGACTTCCACTGATTCTTATTTCCAACGTTTCAATATTGTTCAAGGAAATATTATGCGTTGGGTAGGTACATATAAATACAAAGGTTGATTCACAAATGTTGCTTTAAAGATGTTATAATCTTAAACTTTTCTAATGATGCATATACATCAAGAGTGTTATAACTAAGTCACTTTTGTCTAATCATATGAATAAAATAAATTCTGAATACTACAATAATAAATCTAAATTTTGCTTGAACCCAGTTTTATCGCAATCAAATCGTGAGTTATTTATATCGAATAAAGTATCTTATTGCAAGGGAAGAATGGGCCAGTTCTTTATTTTAATAAAAATCTTATTACTCACAGTTAAAATGTACTATTATTCAACGTCGCTTCAAGTAATTTGTCACTTTCAAATTTCGAGTAAATCGATTATTGTATTTATCCGAGCCGTCATGTAACAATATAATATATAATAATAATTTGAAAATGGTATATTAACATATATTTACAATAAAGGCAATTATTAATAAATAATATTATTGTAATTAAATCGAGTCGCGTTAAAGCATTGGTCGAGATCGGTTTCGTATCATTACATCGCTAACCACAAATTATGATATAATAGTATTAAATCGTTAAAAACTCCAAAAATAATTGAACTTATTAAAATTAAAATGTGAGAAAACAATGGCATAAAAATAAATCGCCCAACCTAAAATTGTAATTAACAAACTAACTGATAAAATTTGTGTTCAAATTCAAAACATAAAAAACGCTTCATGGTTGTATAAATCAGAAGCATTGACACCGGGAGACAATTCCATATGAAGAATGACAAAATCGTTTTAAAATAAAACTCTAATATTTATTTATTTATTTATTTATTTATTAAAATTATAACCATCGTGACCTGACAGGCAAACCTAATGCGTCACGATAGTCAAAAGTACTAATACATCATAATACATACAAATATAAACAAGATAAAACAACAGACACAAATCACCTCAACAGGTGTGCATTGTAATACCACCTTTAAAAAATTGCATACCACCTTTAAAAACCGGCAACAACAAAGCTAACACAATTCAGGAAAAGGTCGAGATTTTAAGAACTAAAACAGAAAGATATGTGTGTACTCTCTAACTTAAAAAACTACTGAACCGATTTCGCTGAAAATTTCACAGTTTGTTCTTATTAGTGCCAAGAGTGTTTAAAGTAAATGAAATCCGACGCTGTTGTTTTAATAGAGTTGTTGAGCAGCTCAACACGCTCCCGATAGTAGTGATGTCATCTAATGATGGCATATCGTCGCCATCGTATATTTTTTGTAACCCATAAATTAAGTTTTAGATGCTCGCCGCTGTTCTATGATGTTGACATAATATCATTACGTCACATCGTCGCCGCGTATTTTTCATTGTTTAAATATATCTTAATTTAGAATAAAATATTCATATCCTGTCACATACAACGCATAAATTACATTTTAGATGCTCGCCGCAGTTCTAATTATTATTTAAATGTGTCTCAAATTTCTGGTATAATGACATCTACACTTTCGTCACAATGTAGGTCAAACCCGTATAAAATATGTATGAAAACGGGGTAATAAATTGAATAAAACACAGAACCATTTAGCCAGTCGAGCAAAGCTGAGCTCTGATTTTAAAACTATATTTCATGAAATAATACATTTTTTATTTTAATTGATTTTAGCAAGGTTTACGTGCGCTAAAATTATAAGCAGGTAATTTTCGTCAGATATTACCTGTTACATCAAAACCAGCTGATGAACTGAATGCGTGTTTAAAAGGATCAAATTTGTGAAAACACGTAAATACATTTACATTCGTGTTCGATTGCAAAACGATGCTTCTGCAAAAAGTTTTGAACAACAATTATTGGATTTTAATAGGCAAAATTACGATTGATTAATTAACAGGCTGCATTAAATTACTAACCGATTTTTATAGTATCATACACTCAAAAGAAAAATTGATTTAATGCATATTTCAAAATATTATACATTCCAAAGTCATCAATGGCTAAGTGAGCAGCAAAAAGCGTGTATGTAAATTTTATTCACATCATCATTGATCATGTGTTACTAGGTAAAACATATACTTATTAATCAGTAGATATAGATTAAAAATTAAGATGAAGCAGTAAATTATCCTACATATAATTTTGAATATTTGTGTTCCTATAATTGTTTTTGCAATGGTACCAGATTGGTAGTCAAGAAATTGTTAAAATATGTCATTAAAGCAACAATTTTAACTGGAAAATTTAAATTAGAAGATGTGCTGGTACCACGCATAAATGTTATTTTATTCTATTCTATATTAAAAAAAAATAAACGCGGATTTAATAAATAAACAAATAATATGTTTGCATAAGAATGACCCACAATCTAAATATAATGGAAACAAGTACGACCAGGGTCTAAGTAGCAATTTGCAGGATTACCAAGCGTCCTCAAAACGGTTTAAAAAATATTTTCCAAAATATCTCGACTCGGCTAACAATGACAACGAAGAGAAAACTGGGGTGGTTTTCGGGGGACTAAGTCTGGCATGCATCGAGGGGATTTTTTGTGCTAGCATCTCGTTAGATATATTTTTTTGACGACGTTCCATTATGAAGCTGCAGCCATTAATTAAAACAATATGACGTAAAGAAGAATGCTTTGCGAACGAAGTTACAAAAAAGTACCACAAGAAACATTTTCTACCGAGTTACAGCGAGGAATAAAAACGTCTTCAAAAAAAAAGCGAATAAACACTAGTGGGTAACACTATATCGTATACCAATAGACATAAGTTTAAATTAGATAGTTTTACTTTAGAATTAAACATAATTAATTATGCCGCTTTGTTTGAACCATTTAAATAGACATACTATCAAAAGCTTACGTAGTATTATCACAAACTGTTCATGCGTTTTTTTATATACAATAGAAGGTATTTGTATTCAAGAGAGCAGGACACGGTTATCCTTTTTGAAGTCATCCGTACTTGTAGTCTCAAACGCGTGTTCTGGGTGTGATACTTAATATAAGGGAAAGGGAGGGTTGAATTCGAGTGTGTTTAGTTCAGTTTTAGTATAAACGGTTATATAAACAGTTGTGCGAGTCCACCATGATCCCATCAGGGATGTTTTAAGTCTTCTGGACCACATCGTCCGACAAAAAAATGTCATGAGTCGCACATATAATTATATATTTATTTTTGACTACAGTGAAACCCATATTCCATATAGTTCAACTACAACCATACAGAAACAATAACATAGTATTCTTAATGTGAGCTTGATTTTTCGATGTCAATACAGCATTATTTGCTTTAATAGCATAAGTAGCAATGCAAAGAGTATTTTAAAAAATATATATTTTTATTTCACTTTTGTATGCTTTTAGTTTTTAGGACAAAATATTACTGCAACGCTTTTAAGACTTTCTTGAATAAATTCATCGTCAGTAAATAGATTTAATTTAAAGCCATGCTCACTTATTTGAGTGAACTTTAGTCTCACCTATGGCAGACCAGGTCTTGAAGATCGATGAGTATGAAAATCCGCCGTTCAGGTTAAGAGCGGTCATTTAGTACGACAGATGAGAGCGTCTATCACGTCCGTCGGCCAAAGCAGGTGCTTAAAAGCTGCGATTTATCAGTATACGCTTCAACGCAACTCTTGAGATTTCTAAAAATTTAAGTAACGAAATCGATTGTCCACTTTACGGCCTGATAAATGCACTGTGTTGACTTAGTATGCGAACCTGCTACCTGGCCTGTCGAGAGGGAACAAATTCCCGATTGAAATTTATTGAAAATATTTTATTAGCAGTATTTTAAAAACTAGCAAACATCTATCCAATTAAGAAGAAACAAATCCAAACTGCGCAGGATTTTATTACTTGCATGTTATGTCCTTCGTTTACACTCCTATTTTAATTTTACATTTTCAAAATGATTTTAGAAATAAAAAAATCATAAAATAGTATTGCTGTTTCTTTATGGATTGGATTATAAAATATGTTAAGGTTTTACGTATTAAAAGAAATATTGCATGTTCCGTATTATATTACTTCCGCTACCATAAGTTCAATATTATGTGTATAGAAGATAATGAGATACAACAATGTAACGCTGCAGCTTTAGATTTGTATTCTGCTAAGGATTCGATACGATAGTGCTTTCATAGACAATGTTATTTTACTATGCAGTTTGCCGTTAACAACTACACATGTTAAACATGTCGGTAGAGTTCTAATAGCGTAAAAGTTATACAATGAAACTTTTAATAACCTGATTCGAGTTTGTGCGCACAACCTTCGTCGGACTACAGACAAGAAAATACAAAGCCAACTTGTGAACTGAACATTTTATTTGCTTTTCAATTCCTTGCGGAAGCTAAGAGTATAGTAATGTTTTTGTTGGTGAAGTATAGTATGCTGTAGTTTGACACAATTTGGTCACGGTTTAATTGAGTTTTTGTGGAATCCAGATCAGTATTAAAATCAAATAATTTATATATTCAATTTTACAAAATGTATTTTAAATTAGATGAGAAAAGAATAGAAAGCAATGCATTTTATAACTGTATATTATTTTTTTCGATGTGCATTATTTTAAAACTAATAAAAAATTTAAATCAACGTAAAACTTTTTAGATAAATCAAATACTTTTATTTTATTAAAAAAAACGCGGTGATTAAATATTATATATTAAATATTAATTTATGTTATATTAAATATAACGCTATATTAAAAATTTTTTTAATATTTTTTCATTCAATAACTTACTAAGAAACCGCAGAATAATTATATTTAATTATATGAGCAGAAATTGGAGGGGAATTATTAAATTTAATATTGCAAAGTACAATGTAATTGTCATTATTTTGTAAGCAAAAGCAGCTCTAGATACTATAAAGCATACCTGTTCTCAGAAAAAAATGCGATTTGCCTTTCCATCCGACGGAGACGGCTCAGTTTTATTGATTTTGACGTGGATCTTTGACTTCTTAGAAGCGATAATTATTTTTACGCTTTCCTATTAAACAAAATTTCGTTTTGTCTCACTTTTCGTCGTAAAATCGTGTCGTTGCCTTCGCAATGGGAATGATCGGTTACTGCTAATATTTTAAGTAAGGTATATTGTTAAAATGTTTAGTATATCGCTTAATAACATGATTTAATATCCACAACTATTATTATAGTATACAATACATACTGCTAATACGTTTCTCGAGTGTTTTAAACAATTTTAGCAATACTTTATTAATTTTTTTATAGATTATATTTTAGTAAAAGAATGATTTATTGCTTTTAAAATTGAAACAAACATGATTTTACAATATTATTTTATGTAGGTGCTGTTGCAAAATGTTCTTAAAAAAAAGTAAGATTTTAATTAATGAAAATATACTTATACATTATATTTTCAATTAAAAAAACTATTTTTAAATAGTTTAATATAATGAAGACATACTATTTCTTATTTTCAAGAAGTGATATTAAAAAGAGATTATCAATAAGTAATATTAAAAAATTAAATCTCCTTTAGACCATCTGTCAAATCGCATGATTATGCTTTAACTGACTTTGTTTATAAAATATGTAATTTTATGTTATTCTACGCTTTTATAAGTTGCAGTATAAACCATGTTTATTTTATCAAATTTAACTTATCGTTTTAATTATAGTAATTTAGGAGGTTACACGTAAAACTGTTTCATATACACATCAGGGTGGAATCTAATTGTTAAAGATCAGATACTAAATGAAAGAATCAGATTACGTCTGATTTTTGTGATCAAAAAACATTATGATTATAGTATTAATTTATGGTTAATTATAGGATGAAATCTTGTATTTCTTATTTTATAAATGCAATATGGATACTAGGCGGCAAAATATAATCACCACCTCAACTGATTTTGTGTTTATATATGTATGTACTTACATAAATAAAAACTATATTCTTAATTTAAGAGTAAAACACATAACTTTTTTTCTATACATTTTCAAATCAAATAATGCACATGAAAAATTAATGAAAATTATTTTTATAAACAGCTGTCATGTTTCTGTCAATCATATTGTTTCGTATTTAAATGCCGATTTTTCATTGTTCGACAGTCAGAGCTTCCAATCCAAAACAAAATAATTCACTACCGGGATCTCGGAAATCAATCGAGCAAACTCGATTTTTATTTTTATTTTTAATAATTAAATATTTTTGTTTAGTATTATAAAGCGTTGATACGGAGCGATATGATTCATAGAGTAACAATTTGAACGTAGAGCGTTTTAATTTTGAACCGAGCGGTTTAAAACACTTATATATAAAATAATATTTCGCTACGCAATAGGACGATAAAACGTTTTACAGAAAAACCTAATGAGCTTGAAGTTTCCTATACTTTTAAATATAAATCTTTGTTACAAAAAATACATTATAATAAAATATAATTCAATTAAGAATTCAAGGTTTCACTATTTTTATTATATAAAACCATGTCACAGAAATGCTAACTGTAAAGAACATTGGACGGAACAAAGGAGAAGTATGTATAAAATAAAAGCCGTGATTGTGCGTCCAAATCTTTACCGGAAGGACGTTAAAGAAGTGCTTTTAGCCTTATAGTAGAAAGCGTAGTATATATATTATAGTTATATGACAATTCTTACATAAAATGCAAATTTGAACAATTGCAAATGCAGGTATAGAGTGCTTTCAAACTGTACGATGAATAGGTTGATTTAAACGTATGCAGTATACGATAGGAGCAAGATTTAGCCTGGTAGAATAAAGCTCAAAGTTTTGAACCAGTAATATCAAAGTATGGAAACTACACTTTAATGAAATATTCTGCGAAATAGTAAGTTTGAAATTTCACGTTACCCAGATTTTAGTGTTAAAGATTAATATGCTAACAGGGCAGAAGAGCGATTGTCGCGTATGCATGTGAGACGTGGATTTCTACAGAAATTAATAAGGGAGCCCTACAATATAAGCTCCAGCGAGACGACGCATTGAGGTAAAGTATGAATAGATTGACTAGAGACGCTAGTATTTATCACTTTCTCAAATCTTAGGATAGAAATTTGAGAGTGCTAATAAATACAAAAGAACACGATAAAGATATCAAGACCGACATATTGCGTCGTGAGAAGAAGCAAGATTTAATATTTTGTAATATTTCAATTATTGATCAAAGTGCATTAATTAATATCAAATTTAGCCATTAAAATTACCTTAAATGAAACGGCAATGATTTGCTTCAAAATTATAATTAACGGTGCTGATTATTTTTAATTCGCTAATAATATTTAAATTAAATATGTAATACGTAAAGTTGATGGTGTTAATTTTGTAAGCAGTGGGTAGCAATTGTATTCTTAAATGTATTCGATTTTCTAAATACTTAATAATCATGGTTTCAATTGGTTTGGTTTATCGACGCTCTACTGTATTAATTACGAGGTAGCAGATAGAACGAAATTCCAAAAATCTCTATCCTTGGTTGGTTTACGCAATCTCGTTTTCCATTCCGCTTTGCATACATTCCAAACGATTACGCCACTTTACCTGAATTGATCCAACGTGCTTGCTAAAGCTTTTACAGGATTTCCCTCGTCGATATTCGCGCAACAGTGTAAATGTTTGCCCCTCTTGTCGACTGTAAAATTTATTAGCATATTCTATGTATGCTAATGCAATTAGTATGCAATGCAACAAAGTCTTTCACTTGCAAGTCTTATTATATGTTATATAATATTGCCAAGAACGTGACCAAAGTGGACTAATTTGAGATTTTCATATTTTTTCATCCATCAACATTGTAGAAACCAATCATGTACATCATTATAATGCACAAAAGCGTAATGGAGTAGTGTAGAGATTTATAATATAAAATCACGAGACACGATATGCAATACAATATTTAGCTTCAGCGTTATTTCAGAGAGACAAAGCGCTGCACCGTTCTATTTCTTTATTTGGTTATATGACTGACATGGCCACATTAATATGTAGCTCACAATAATATGCAGTCAAAACTGAAGACAATAATTGCATTAGTTTGTAACCACAAGATGCGTATTATATTTCTAGTGATATCCAAAACATAACAATTATTTTATTTTATTTTATCTAATAACACAAGAGTGGATTCAGAAAATTAAGGGATTAATAATCTATGTATTTTATTGACGAGGATTCTAATTAATAAGTTTTTAATTAAAGCTTGAGCAATTATGATTAAAAATAATTTCCGGTTAAACGCCAACAGCAGTGAAAAATTCTTTCAAAAGTGGAAATATTTCTGTTTATGCGACTGTCTCAAAAATCATCTTATTTCTTAATGTAAAAATATTTGTGGAAAATCTTTAGAGAGAAATAATAATTTCATTAAGAAGACTAAAGTTGTTCATCATACACATCAAAAAAAGTCTTCTGCTTCACTATACCTCACGAATGAAAGTAGAATAATATGTTTACTGACGTCAGTTGATTCGTCAAGTTTATTCGCAAAACATCTCGATTTCTTTACCCCTTCTACAACTTTTCAATATCCATGGCCATATCAATAAATGTTCTCTGAATGTTGTCCTTCAAAAACGAAAAAAAAGCAACTTTTGAGAGAAACATCTTTATTAACTTCTCACATATAAAGCTTTTTTTGACTTTTTAACAATAAAGAACGGTTGTCACCATCGGTTGAGAAACACTGCGTGAGTATATATAGGGATTCTGAAGTCTCGGGTTTTTTCGATTCCCGGGACTCGAGACCCAAATTTTCAAAGTCCCGGGAATTCCCGGGACTCGAGACTTTGATTATTTTTCGTACAATCATAAAAAAAAATAATGTTAAAAAATTAAGTTATTATTATTAACTTTAATTAACTTATTAATATTAACATTAATTAATTTATTATTATTAACTTATATTATTTGTGTTATAGGTACGATAGGTGAACATTTATTGATACAATTTAAAAACACTTTATTCGATATTTATTTAAATTTAATTTATTACAATTTTTTTAATCCAAATATTTATATCAATATTAAGTTAAAACCTTTACTTTTGTAAGGAAAAATATGTTTTTAAAAACACCAAGGCGTTTAATGATGAATCACATAGCCTGTTCCTGGTTTTTGTGGCAAATATTCCAGATGTAGAAAAAACTCTCTCGCTCTCTGTAGATGTTGGCTTAATTGTAAGCAATGATTTGAATAAAAGTTCGCTTGATAGTTGAATCTAATATCTGAAACTCCTTTTTAAAGTTGAATTTTTTATTTCTAGTCGTTGAAATATTTTGGTGGTTCGTGCGACAGAGTTGTGTTGATTTCAAATATATTTTTTAAAAGGAAATTAACAATAATTTCGGAAGTTAATAAAGTGGCATCTCGACGACTTAGAGCTTCAACTGCCAGTTTTATAGGAGTGAGTACTTCACAAATAGTTTCCAATACGTGAATGTTCGATTCATTCCAAATTTGGCCGATGCCAAGATCAATTAAAGATTTTCTAATGCAATTTCGTAACTTTCAAAATCTCGAGATCATGGGTAATAAGGAATTCCACCTTGTCTTCATATCGAGACATAATTTAAGCTCGACATCAAATTCGCTCTTTACATATTTTTGTAAAATTGCACTTCGGGAAGTCTCGAGTCCCGGGTTATTAATTTTTAAATTCCCGGGACTCGAGACAGCAAAAAATCTTTGAATTCTCGGGAATAAATTCCCGGGTTGTCTCGACACAGAATCCCTAATAAGTCATCTTACATAACTAACATGAGCATATATTTCGAATGAGTCACATTCAGGTGATTTATAGGGTCTTATTTAATATCTACAATTACAATATTTTAGGTTAATTAAGTTTAGGTCCGAAAAATCTGATTAGAATGATAACAAGTTATAATTCTTAAATTAATTTTAAAGTGCAGGGTTTTGAAGATTTTCGTACAATTTTTGAGCATACTATTTCAACATAGAAGCCAAATATTTGTGGACCACCTGAAAACGTTTACGGAACGCCAGTGGTCCATCGATCATCGGTTGAGTAACATTCATATATACAGCTAATTAAACAGTGTTTGATTAGCTGTCTATATTAATATTACTCAACCGATGATCGCGTTATTTTTTCTCTTCAAAACTCTTTTCTTTAGGATATCAATGTACCATATCCCAGATGCTCCTTAGATAACCTTATATATTTAGTAGTATATTATTCTACTGTTTGCTATTACTAATGGAGGTAAAGCAATGACAAATATAGATAAAGCGGAAATTCTTGCAAATCATTTCTAAAAATAGCATGAATTAACAAAAAACACGAGACACGCGTAAACAGATCGATAAATTAGGGCCGGCTGGGGGTTTTGCGGGACCTTCGGAATATATAATATGTATGAAGAGACGCAACCTTACAGGAGTATGCGGGGCCTCAGAAAAAAATCTAAATTCCGATATCTGAACCGACCCTGCGTTGCATGGTGCAGGCAGTTAAAGAATCCTCTTTTTCTCAGAATCATCAGTGCTTTCAGATTTAGCCATATGTTATCTGGAAAATAGCTTGAAGATGTTATGTTAGAAAGGCTTTTGGAGCAGATTATATAAAAATATTAGAAAAAGCGTAGATATTTTAAGATATATTATTTAATGGCTGTTCGGCAATTGTCTACCTTCCCACGGCATGAAAAACTGCCTCAGTTTTTTTGATTACAAAAAAATTAGCCTCTAGCTACATAGCTTGTAGATATTATTTTATTGTAATAGTATTAAATGTTATCAGATCATATTCTATCAATGGGCCAATATTAAAAATCAAATTTAATTCATTAATAATTTTTATTACTATTTTAAAATTATTAATTATATAAATACACGTAAGCAATTGCTCTGTTTATAATATTTTTCAAGTATATTACTTTAATTAAAGCTATATACTATTTATTACTATCACATTTTTAACATTACAAAAAATCAGGTTTCAAGTGTATTTTAAAGGTAGCATAAAATGGGAGGGACAACAATTCTATTCGTTGATTTTGATCGTATGGTAGAGTTGTCAGACAAGAAAATGAAAGTTAAAATGGCCCTGAGAGCGCCAGTTGGTTGGAATAGTTGTTGATTTCGAAATATAAGAGGAGTGGTGGGACGTTAATGTTCAAGATTGGTAGAAGAGCAATAATGATGGAACCTCTTAAAGTTATTTTGTAATGCTTGAGAAATAATAACACTTTTATTGGAGATTTATGAAAAAAATATTATTTTAAAGTTACGTTCAACCAGTCTGCTTCATAGCATTATTGTTGCATATTTCGCCTCTTAAGCTGGATTTAAATAGTACGAATCATAGTTAGAATTTTAAATTTATCTATCGCATATTTGTCTTCGCTTCCAATCTCGCATTATTTTTTTGTCAAGATGGGTTAAAACTAGTGGCGTACGGTGGGTGTTAATATTGGGTGTGCTATAAAAAATAAAAAGAAAACGTACATTTTTTCATTTTTATTAGCCGAGGTTTTGACATGCCTAAACTGCCTTACAGCTTTTTCCCATATATAAATTAATAAATAAACATCAAACCTAATCTAAAATATTATTATATAAAAATGTCAAATTTCCAATAAACATAAACTTATAATTATTTATATATAAAATCTAATCTTCTTTCTTTAATCATAAATTTTTCTATCACGCTGTCATAAAAAGTGCTCTTCTTTTTAATATCCATAAGGATCCCTTTTTCTATTGAAATCAAGCTAAGGCTTTCTTGGCCTTGGGTACTTCGATAACAATTATTAATTCGTTTCAGAGCAGAAAATGAACGTTCTGCTGAAGCAGTACTGCTTGGAAGAGTTAATATTAGTTTGCCTAATTTATCTATTTCCTGAAAACCTGACTCAAGATTATTTGTGTTCATAAATTGTACAAGCTCATGAACAAATTTCTCTGCAAATTTAGGTTAATGATAAAGAACAGCAAGCTCATTTTTTAAACTTATATAATCAAATAATGCTTCATAGAACTGTTGCAGTTTGGTAAGTAATTCATTTGGAATTTTTTCTTTATATTGCTCATATTTTTCTTTCTCCAGAAAATAAAAATATTCCAATTTGGACATTGAAGAAAAACGGTTTTCAATTTGCTTACATATATTATCAACTATTGTATTAAATAGTTGGCTAAACGCGTGCTTTTCTTCAACAAGCAAATCATTACTCAGTCTTGGATAATTTTCTTCCGTTACATAAGAATCCCATAATGTTTCATAATTATTTTCCTGTTCATGTCTGAGTTGTTGCAAAATTTCGGTAACTTTTTTACGGCAATATAATATGTCAAAAGATTTAAATTGTAAAATGTTGTATAGCACATCAGTTTTTCCAAAAAGGTTTGAACATATGTGGAGAAGTTTTCTTGTTTCAAAATCTTCCAAAAACTAAGAAAACCTCATGCTTTTATTACAGTGTCGGGGTCCCATAGTTCACAATTTTTCACGACGTCTCGAAAAAAGTCCGTAAATTCATTTCTGTATTTTTGCACTGTGTTACTTAACCGTGATGTGTAATTCCATCTTGTAGGTGTAACAGAAGGAAGTCTTCTAGCTACAAACTCTTGTAAAGCATTTATTCGTTTGGAAGATTTCGAAAAGAATGCAGACAATCCATTTAAAGTTTGAAAGAATGATTTGCACACTTTTATATTGGAAATACCTTGTTGTAATGTTAAATTCAACATATGAGCATAGCAGTGTGTAAAAATGGCCAGTGGATAAACTTCGAGTACTTTGGCTTGCAAACCATTAATATGCCCACTCATTACACTCGCCCCATCATAAGTCTGTCCAACTAATTTTTCTTGAATTTGAAATTCTTCAATTATATTTACAACGTGGCAAAATAAGCCGAGGGCTGTTTTATCAGAGCTAACGTCTGTAAAGCCAATAAACCGCTCGTAAACTTTACCTTCATATACAAAACGCAAAACTGTCGAGAGCTGTGAGTTCGTCATTATATCTGAAGTTTCGTCAAGAATAATAGCGACAAAATTTGCTGAATTTACTTCTTCCTTAATATGATCTTTAATAACATCACCAATTACTTCAATTATGTCATTCTGTATGGATGGGGAAGTACCACGAAACACCGTTGCAGTATTTAAATGAGTATCCAAAACAGAATCGTATTCTCGAAGTGCATTTAAAAATTCAAGGTAATTTCCTTTGTTTAGTGAATTACAGGATTCATCGTGGCCTCGAAAAGGTTGTTCTTGTTTTCCTAGATATACTACTGCGTCAATCATTCCTTTTAATATTTCTCTATTTTTATGAACTTGTTCATTATGTTGACTTATTTTAGCTTTACGTTGAGCGTCAATCATGACTTCAATTCGTAGTTTTCCAAACATTTTGAGAGAAAAAAATGATTGAACGTGTGACTGCGCTCTTTTGTGTTTTTTCAGTGCCGTTATCAGATGACTAAGGTCAGCAAATCCACTTTTACTCCACACGCTTCTTTTTTTGGAAAACAATATACATGGCCAACAGAACAATCTAGATCGAAGTTCGCAGCCTGTTAACCACTCAGTTCGTTCATATGATGAAAATGAAAAATGTCTTGTATATTCACATTTATTGTCTTTATGCTTCATAAATAAATTGGGAAGAGGTGGACGTGGTTTGGCAATTTTGATTATCTTAAATTTAATTTCATAACTTTTTTTTGAAAATGGATTATTCAGAATATCTTCAACAGTATTCTTCATCATTATTGGGGTAAATAAAAAAATATAATCTAGAATAGAAAATTAAATATTGATCATATGTAAATAAGATAATAAACTATTTTACGCCAAAATATAAAAAATGAGTGACCTGTTATTGTGATATAATGTAATAAAAAAGCAGCGACGCGCACCAAATTCGAGACCAATTTTACTACTGAGTGCTGCCAGCCGACAGATCGACTTCAGCCGTTAAATCTCGGAACAATTTACTTTAGTCAGCGGCCGCACGCAAGGTCGGCGCGTTATATGTGTTGTTCCAAAACGATCGCTCGCGCGAAAACGTTCAGAGCGAATGACAAATACCAATGCATACTATACACTGCATATTAAAATTTTATAATTTTGCATACTACTGTATGCAATATGATGTCGCTTTACGCCCTAAATTTTCTAAATTTCTAAATTTATATTTTAGATGGTTTTGCGGGTCTGCGCCGCACACCTAGCACACCCTGAATATACGCCCCTGGTTAAAACATGCTACGTCACGGATCGCAATTAAAATGGTATAGATTTTATCTGAATAGAAACAAACTACTTTATCTGTCGTTTGCGCTCTGTTAGAACAAAGTGTAAATAAAACTTGCGAACTGAGCGTCAAACGGATGGCTTTATTTTAGCAACGACGTATTTAAGTTTTAATTTAGCAACGACGAATTTCGACTTTTGTAGTTAAAACGAATTTTAATATTAAAGTTACAAACTAGATATAACAAAAAAATTCGAATATTCGAATTCTTTGAATACAAACGGAAAAGCTATAAAAATGTAATTTTTTTGCTCGTCTGTACATTGATAGCACCTGGGCATTAATCGTATGATCATATTTTGGATATTTTCAGAAACGACTTGCTTGTTTTTAAATAAATAAAATTATAAAAATATATAATATTTTTCAACTTTTCGCCTACATGTGATATGTTAGAAAATTGCTTGTCAGATATGAATTTTTGCATTAAGCTGTAGACACGCGTCTCAACAAAAGAGCGTGGACAAAAGTGTGCAGCGACAAAATAGCGCAAGATTAAATGGCGCAATGACAAAACAACGCTACGCATATATAAAAAAAATAAAAACACTAAAATAGGAAAATATAATAGTTATTAACAACTGGAGTAATGTATAAAATAAATTTGATACAACACTATAATACTAATATAATAGGAACTAGTTTTTAAATTTTAGTTTTTTCAGTTTACTCGATATTATTTTTAATTTATGTAAAATATTTTTTTTAATCTAGCAATTCCCATTATTCAAGTTCCAGAAAGTGTGTATAAAAATAAATATTTTTACAGTTAAAATAAACTGTGGCTAACGCAAATAAAATTAGCTCATACGATTGTAAATCAAGTAACTAAATCGAATAAAATATATTTTAAGTTTAAGTATAAGAACTCTTTGTCAGAACGATACAAAACCTCTACTGGAGTACCTCAAGGATCCAACTTAGGATCATTGCTGTTTATATTGTCCATTAATGACATAGAAACAGCAATGCATCATGCAATTTTTTATGACTTGAACATTTTCAAGAAAGTACAGTGATTCCTTCGACTTGCAGGAGGATCTTAATTCTTTATAGAAGTGTGCTAGCTATAACCAATTACCTTTCAGTGTAAAGAAATGTCACACAATTTCATTTTCATGATCGTTGATGCCAGCGGAATATTCATACCATTTCGGCGGATATATTCTAGACAGGTCTTTCTTTACTAAGGATTTAGGTGTAACTTTAGAAGAACGTTGGAAATTTAGCCAGTACATTGCAGAAACTCACAGCTCGGTTTAATCTTAAGAAATGCGCACTACTTCAGTATTGTGCAGTCTTTATGATGCTCTAGTCCACAGCATACTAGAAACTAGCTCTATTATTTAGATTCCAGGCGTAATGAGTCAATGTAATGAATTGAAGCTGGAAAAAATTTTATCCGATTTTGTTTCCCAGTGCTTTTATTTTGGGAGCGCTGGGATACATTTATTTGTCAACTCGCAGAAGTGTTTATATAATTAAACACCTCTGGAAATTTTTCAAAAGCATCGTAGATAACCCTTTGGTGCTCGAGCAGCTACAAATGTGGGCTCCGGAAAGTGGTTATAGTTCTCGGTTGCGTCCACTGTTCTTGCCTGTAATGTCTAGACCTGTAGCACTTGCCAACTTTTCTCTGGCAAAGGCCGTTCGTATGCTCAATACTGTGAATAGAGATATTGACATTTTTTCGTGCACATATGGGGTTTTGGTTCAAATCGTGTGGGACAATGCACACCTGTTGAGGTGATTTGTGTCTGTTCTTTTATCTGGTTTTCGTGTTATTACTTATATGTTTATGTGTGTGTGTGTGTGCTTATATAATATGAATTTGTATGTATGCATACGTATATATTTGTATGTATTTTAAAATTAAAATATATTTTATACTTTTGGCAATCGTGACGCATTAGGTTAACCTGTCAGGTCACGACGGTCATAATTTAAATAAATGAATACGTAAAAACATCTTAAATTAGTAGTATATTATTAAAAAATAAAAGTTTTTTTGTACTTAATTAATTCAATCGCAATTATGATTTTTTCAATCAGCAATGCGAAATTTCGCACAAAAGGAACAACTAAAAAAATCTTATCGGTATGTTTATAAAATTTGTTCTAAATATTTTTAGCTTATATATTTATTCGATTCAGATGTAAAGTGTTCGACTGCACGTCATTAAAAATCGTGTGATTTTATTTAATAATATTTTTGAGAGCTAAAGTTTATTTTAATAAAAAAACCCTATTGTTGACAAGTTAAAAATAACTATTTTGCTTAAATTAAAAATAATATCAAAGGAAGATCAACAATTATAAAAAAAATTTGTTATTTTATCGTTATTGTGTTCTATTGATTTTTTCGTATACATTATTCCAGTTATTAATATTATTTTTTTATTTGTTGCGCTATTTTGTCGCTGCGCCTTTTTGTTTGCGCTCTTTTGTCGAGCACCATTTTGTTACGGTACAATTTTATTTTGGCAAATCTTTAAATCGCATAGTTAAAAATACATTATTACGAGAAGTCATTCTGTATTCATAAATCATCAATTGTAATTAATTCTTTGTTGCAGTAATAAATAGATATATTTTTTCTTTAAACATATTTATATTATAGTAGCAAAAGCTTAATATAAAAATATAGTATTTATAAATTATGTTTAATTCATAAAATATATTTTTTTTATTTATGAATTTTTAATAGTATAAATTATAATTTAATTAAATAGTGGTGCGTTTATAATGTAATTATTCAACTAATTACATTTTTCACTTTATAGTATCTTGGATCTCGACATGAGAATAATGCTATTATCCCTAAGTAGACTTCAGGATAATACCATTATTCTTGTTGTTGTGTATCTGGAATTACGAAAATACATCTAGGTTAATTTACTTGCATCTCTTGTGTTGGTCAAGGCAAATGTAATTTCACATAATATGTTCTTCAAAATATATTATTAAAGGAATATAATGTAAAACGTATTCAATCATGAAATATTGAAGTCTCCATTGTTCCTTAAGTGCTCTGCATTCGCTGTTTATTTTGATTTTTTTCTCCATCTATTTAAATAAAATAATTTTATATCAAAATAAGTTGATGAGAGTGTATGTACGTACAATATAAAACACAAAAAGTTTGTAATTTACTTGTACAGAATTTATGCAAATCTTGATTTATACATTATTGCAATTTATATGTATGTAATTAAGAAGAACGTAATTTTTAAATTCACTACAATTAAATGTGCAGTGAAAGGGAATGGATTTTTCAGCCTCATTATCATTTTTTGTTTTTTTTTGGCGATATCTCAATTAGTTACATATATTATATGATTGCATCGGTATAAATAATATTGTTCAATAACTGATTTGAAGTCATTATATGGTCAATTTATTTGTTATTACGAGGACTTTATTTTTGATGTATACGTCGTATTATGTCAATATTATTGAACAAGATCTCAGGTACGTTACCGCCACTCTTTCGTGTAAATAGCACAAGGAGAGGATCCTACAATAGAGTCTAGACTCTAGATGTAATGCATCTTTCAGGGAGGTTTCATGTGGTTTGGTGAATCAAGAAGTGTTTACTCGTATCAAAGACATGAATGTAGGTAATTTAAAACCATTATTTCGGATCGATATATACCGAAACAATTTCTATGCGAGTATTGAAATATTAAGTTAAAATAACTCCAAAAACGTTTTAAACTAACTGGTGACAATTATTATTTTTTTTTCATTAAATGATCACGGTTTTATAATATATTTCAGTGGCTATGATACTATTAATTATGTAGTCGCTCAAAACTTTATTGTGGCAATTTTAAATCGGATTCCACGAAAAATCCACGATACTATATTAAGATATTGATTAGAATAGGTCATTAAAATATTCGACCAGAATCAGGGCAATCTATAACTTGCTGATGCACTTTTCGACATTATTGCGAATTCCCCGTGGAATGTCCCGCATCTTGTTATTTTTTTACAAGAGATTAAATTGGTCTTAAAGTATATTTTTTAATTAAACCATATAATTGACTACGTTTGGCTTTGGATTTTTCAACACTTAATTATAATTCATAGTGGCAAAAAATATGTAAAACTATCGGTGAGAGATGCATCAAAGCATCATAATTTAATTAATTTATCTTTCTGATTGTGGTTCGAGAAGTTTTGAAATATAATTGGTCGATATATAATGATCAATGTTTGCTATGGTTCTTTAAATTTTTCATTTATGTTATAAATTTTGCAGGTGTTTCACATGATTGATGAAGTAATAATGAACTATTATTCTTTTCCGGTTATTTCTTTTTTCAAATTATCGGTAAATTTAATGCACGGAAAATTATACTCTAAATTGCAAAAGTCCACCGACGATGGCCTCGCACTTTTGCCTATTGTCTCCAGCGAAAGTGTGCTAAAAACTCTCGGGGGCAAGAGTACATTGTAGCAGCAGTGGTGATAAATGCGCGAGAGCAAAAGCTGTGCGGTGCAGCGGAACGGTTTTCGCCGCCAGATAAAACGAAAACCGCGGCGCGATAACAGCAGCTGGCCCGTGGCCAACGGGACTTGTACCTCCTACCCCTCAGTTTTGGACCAAAAACGCACGCGGGCCGCAGTTAACGAAACCGTTATACGAGGCAAAGCTTGTCGCAGTTTCCGACTAATGAGACAACCCTCGCTCGCGAGCGAACGAGGGTGCTTCAGAATAGAAAGACATACGGACGCAATAAAAAATCTGATATATATAATCTGGCGGTTGCATTTTAAAACTAGGAGAGGAAATTCAACTCTCATTATGAGAAATTAAACTAATATTACAGATGTAAATATAATAATATAACAGAAGCATTACTATACTGCGTATGTCGTTCTGGATAGTCGTAAATACGCTGATCATCTCAAATACGCTTACAATTCTTGGCTGCCGTTTGGTGACTAAATCTAAATATTAAAGTCAAATCTCAAATTTCAAATCAGATCCAGATCCGTGAGCATTTCGGACACAATGCTGATATAGTCTTCGCTTTTATGGTTTCCGAGGAAGTTTTTGACTACGATCTTAAAGGCTGACCAAGCTCAAACTGCCCCAACACTAAATTTAAATTCAGATCAGTCTAAACCTCCCGTATTTGTAGTCCCACAAAGATTCCTTCTTTTATTTTTGCAACGCTGATTCTGGGAAACTTTTTCTTTAAGTACTTTATCTCATCTCCATATTTACACAAGCTTACAATTTTTTTTTATTTTTTCGATTAAATTAAGACCATCGTGGCCTAACAGGTTACCCCAATGCGCCACGATGGTCGAAAGCAAATTATAAATTTATAAAACATAAAAAAACGTATATATATAAATAAATATAACAATACTTAAACATAACAAAAAAAAATTATAAAATATTAAAATTAAAAGATATAAACCGGATCAGATCCTCGTAGCTAACATTAAATAATTCAATTTTCAATGCCAGCGTATTAAGGAGCCGTATGGCCACAGCTATAGGCGAGTCGGCAAGTGCGGATGTCCTAGCCCTAACTGCCATCAAAAGAGGTCTCGATCGTGATTCTCGAAAATGTTCCGGAACCCAAAACTGGAATTCCTCGAGAATAGCTGGATTGTCGACAGCACCTTTTAGTAGTTTGAAAAAATGCTTAGCGACATACAGCTTTCTGCGAGAATTCAGCCCAACGCTCCTAAAAGAAAGACGCTGGGATATAAGAACGGATAATAACCAAATGTCCTTTTGTAAGGGTATCTTAAATACCTTTTTTGAATTTTTTCTACTAAAAGGGAATATTTGGCTATTCGGGGATTCCAAATTATAGATCCCGATTCAAGAATGCTACGAACTAAGGTGTCATAGAGGATGCGAATAACTGACGGATCGTCAAAGTGAAATGCATTCCTCATAACAAAGCCGAGCATCTTGGAAGATTTATCACAGACGTCGTGTATGTGTAGAGAGAACCTCCATTTGCTCTCGAAAGTGATTCCGAGATCTTTAATGGAAGTTTCTCTAGTCAAAATGTTACCACCGAGATGGTAGAAATAAGCTGATGGCGAACGGGATCGAGAAAATGACACAGTATGGCACTTTACGACACTAAAGGGCAGACGGTTAACGGAAGCCCATCTCCACAGAGAGTCTAAATCACTTTCTAGAGAGAAGGAGTCCGCAACAGATCGAATGCATTTATATAATTTTAAATCATCTGCGTACAGAAGAAAACTTGAATTTTTAATTGCTGTATTTATGTCATTAATAAATAACACAAAAAGCAGAGATCCCAAATTGGATCCTTGAGGAACCCCCGAAGGGGTAAAATATTCTTTTGACAATCGGCCACCATAGGTTACAAACTGTCTACGATTGCTTAAATAACTCGAAAATAACCGAGTTAAATTATCTGAGCAACCGAGGTTCGACAATTTTTTTAATAATAACGTATGACAAACTTTGTCAAAGGCTTTCTCAAAATCTGTATACACGACGTCTACTTGAATTCCGGCATCGAGAGAAGTTGTCACCGTTTTGGTGAACGACAGAAGATTAGTAACATTGGAACGGGCGGGACGAACCCCGTGCTGTTGGTCTAATAAAACTTGCTGAAAGTGATTATATATATAGATATATATAAAATAACAAAAGCACAGCAAAACACGAGGTTAGAAAAGTGATAGCGGTCCCTTTCAAACCGAGTGTTACCATAAAAATCATCGGAATAGGTGTTGCTTCCAAAAAAACTTAAGTTACACAAATCACGAAGCTCTTAATACTTTTTATCTTTTAATTAAAAAATGGCCAAGTTATAAAAATCTTCATTTCAATTTAACTATTGATTCCGATATATTTTATTTCTCACGACGCCATTTAACACAGATCTATTGTGGTGTTATAAGCTTAAATTTGCGCTCATTGCTTTTATAAAACGAATATCTACTCAATATTATATTTGTGAATACAATATTATTCGAAATGGAATATGTCCAATGAAAAAGTATCCATATCAAACCCAATTTGTTAGCCAGTTAGCCAGCTCAAAAGCGTCTCAAGAAATTGATACTTGTACATTTATCTACCAACATCAACTATCCCTAGTAATGTCATATTGGAGTAGCGTAATAAACGTTTTGCATCAACGTACCTACACAATTTTCAATAATAAAATAGTATTACGTAATATATATATAAATACAATTACTAACCATGAAAACAGCGATAGTGATACGAAATAAAATATATATGAAATATGCAGAATTAGTTTTTATCTATAGAGTCACATTTTACCCAGTTTGTGCAAGTCGCATGGATAAAAGCTTACTATGTAAATTCTATTAACTAATATTTTAAACAGTCGTATAAACATATGTATATCTTATCAGAGCTCTGTAAAGCGAGGATAAGGGGGGGGGGGGGTGGCAAAATTGTTATAGAGGAAAGCTAAAATTCGAAAAAATTAATTAAGGTGAAATTTTATTTTTAATGTCTATTATAAATATAACTAATTACGAGCCTTTGCCATTCGTTATTGTTTTTTTAGTTTATTATATTAAAAATAATAATTTCGTTGTAAATTTTTATAAACATATGTATATTTTTATTGATTATTCAATACTACTATTCTTTTATTGTTATCTTAGTTATAGTAATTCACTTTTTTATCTGACATATTTTATGATATGGTTGTTATATTACATCCGAATACTAAAATAGGTTTTAATGTTTTATTAATCGTCGTTCTCTATAACGTTACACGGTCGTGAAATTTTACGTAAGTGAGCGTTATGGCCATTAGGAGACTGCCATCATAGAATTTGTCAAAGCACATGTGCAAAACGATGCAATTACGCTTTATCAAGTGCATTTCTTCGAAAACATGTGTAGCTTTGAAACGAATACACTCGTAGGCCCCTGATTATAGCCCCGCGGGGCTCTAACGAGAAACAATATGGCGGACCCGCACTGTCGTTAACTCAATAAAAGGCTAAAATTGCTCTGTCGCGTTCAACTACACGGCTGCATATGTTTTTCTACTAAAAAAAAAGCAAAAAAAAAAATGGAGATATTTGTTTAGTGCGGTAATTGATGACTTTTGTAAGAATGATTAAATGATTAAAAATAATTTTCAAAAAATAAATACATAATATGTTTATTAAATACAGAAAATAAATATAAAAATATAGTTTTTGTTCCCCCCCACTGACCGCATGCCCTGTTTCAAAAGTCACCACCCGCCCTTGAATTTAGCAATATTGTCTACGGATCGCAATCTTATTTATATGTGATACATAATAATTGTATTTCTTTATAAATGTTACAATACACCCAAAATTCAAGTTTATGTAAAAAAAATTTTGTGTGATTTTTATTATGTTAACCTGTGTTTATGCTGAAAATCTTGTTTTTATTATCATTTTTTTAACATTCAAACCTGTAATATAAATACGAAAAGCCCTATATTTAAATTCTCTATTATAATTCTCTTTTTTTTCGCAATATACTGACTCATTTATGTATATTTTTTCACGTATTTGCCTTATGTAATATTAAACTTATTTTTAAACCAATAAAAAACCCACTCGTTTCGAAAAAGCAAACGAATTTTACCTCTCGTTTTATTTTCTTGTACATTTAACAAACAAATTTTCAATGGTAAAAGAATTTATGAATTGTTGAACATAAGTGATATAAATATGAATGAATTTTACATTTTTAAGAATTTAATAGGTCTTAAAAAATTAAAATATAATTAGAGCCATATCAATAAGTATTGTATTATGAAACGATGTTTTTCTTTAGTTAGTGTATCTACCCAGACAGCCATCTCTATATTGTTACGATATTACAAAAGAAATTATGTATTATATTGCATTTCATTCGACTCCCTCTTGCGATTTGTAAAATTATACCTTACAATATATATTTGATAATAACGGATATAATCTACATAATAATAAAACCGATATGTTTGAAATATTTTATAATATATTTGTATGAATTTCTAAGGTCTCCTTTCTCAATATTCCGGTTCTGAAATCATACTTTTGGCGTTATTGGCACATTGAATAGATGTCAATTATATTTTTGGCATATTGCCAATTTTCACGAAGACATAAAAGAAATTTTATTCTGAATTTAATATTGCCGCTTTGTTGAACAAAGGGCTTCTAATTTGTACATTACAAGTAAAGAGGAGATTGGCTTGTTTGATGCTGTCATACAATATTTTCGTCGTATTCTTTTTTCACTGAGTTTTTATTCGAAAAACGGCGTATAAACAGAATGTATTCAATTAAGCTATGTAATAAATTTGTTAAAATATATTTTTTAATTACCTACAGATGTAATACACATTTTTTTATTATTAAATTTAAGCATAAAGGGTAGATTATTTGACTTATTTATGTTGTATAATAAAAAATAAAATAATTAAAGATTCTTTCTACATCGATCGTTAAATATTGTTCTTTATAAATATTTTTATAATAAATATATTCAATAAAAAATATAAAATTCTGATGAAAAATACTTCACTCTTAAAATTTCCGTTTCTTAATATGGTGTCTGAAAATCAAATTAATATATATTATATTGTTTTATATACGTTTTTATATACGTATTATAAAATTGATTATATTTGAATGACATACTACAATTAATTATATTTACAATAAGTATTCAATTTATAATTTTAATGTAACAAGTTGTAACCGCATAATAAATTATTTATTTAATATAAAAAAACGCGCTGTGGTATTAGCACACTAAATTCTAATTATACATATAAAACTTGTTAAAAGCTTATACAACAAATTTCTAAAACACAGTTAGCAGATATAGTCTGACAAGAATTTATTTGACAATAACAAATATAATATTTTCCACTCGTATCATCACCATTGAAGGGACGTAGAATAGCTATTGTAGAATCAGGAATATACTCAATTATAGAACTTCTTTCAGACATTTATAAACAAACTTGTCACAGAAATACAAATTAGCTTCTGACTTGAAATAACTTAAGTTTAGCTCTTAGAAACCCAGAAAAACAGCAACTTTTTTTAGACCGCCAAAAGTCCAGCTAAATAGTTGAGTAGCCCAAGTAGCTCACGACTTCATCCCGACTTTCGAGACGACTTAGATATATATTACATAGTACGGCTAGAACAAAAAAATATTCTTTTATTTGCACAAATTCAAAGAACTTAAGATTATAATTTAGATTTTATAAATCTTTACTTTTATTATAATATACACGCGCAACGCCAGGTGTGTTTTATCACATTAATATTGTTTATAGTGAGTTTTATCATTGTGTTTTTTATGCATAAAAGTTATTAAAAATCTTTGTTATTGAAAAACTAATTTAAAAAATCGATCTTTGTTTCATGAAATATTTATAAGCAATTATTGTTAGCGATTTCTTTAATATACATGTATTTCCAAAAAATATTTTACTATCCATATTTACAATTTAGCAGCAAAATTATGCTTAAATGCGTTTACTAATGAAAATGTATCACCAAATAAAAATATACTATGTGTAAAATTATTTTTTCTTATTAATATTACCTACGTAATACAGAGCGTATTTGGAATCAGATTTACATATATTGTACAATATTGCGGTATTATACATTAAAAGCATCACACAATGTAATATTTTATTGCAGGTTTAATTAAAGTTTATAGTAAAATTTTAAACACTTTTAATGCGTCGTTTTAAGTGCATTTTTAATACGATGTGAAAAGAAATCACATCGAATATAAACGTAGAGATGGTTTATGTATAATAGATGTTGAGACGGTTTACGACACCACAATAAAATTTCCACTAGCATATTCAATTACCTAGAGGCACTTTATCGCGCTTTAAAATGTAACACTAAATTACTGAAAATGTCTGATTTCTCATACAATACACCAAATGGCTGTATCGCTATAACTCTATACAAGTTTTGCATTACTACTCCCAGCCACTGAACAAAATTTGAGCAACTCGAACCCTTAAGCCTCTTTATGCGTCCGACGGCCAATTATTATTAATGTTGGATTTCAGCTTAACAGTATAACTAACAAATAAATATATTATACGGTACATTATATATAAAACGATTTATTAAAGGGTTTTTCTGTTCTATTTTTGAAAAATATTCGATATAAGAAGTGAATCAAGTATTAACTGAATATGTTTTGAAGATTTTTTGCGTTGTGAATTTAATGAGTGCTTATTCATATTTCAATGATGATAATTTATGTCTCATAAAACTATAACCTATTTTCCAAGGACCGCAATTTCATCCACTAAATGTAAACTATTAATTTAAAAATTCAAGATTTCCATAGCTGTAATTAATTAGTCTGCAAGGACCAAATAAACTGATAAACGAAATGTTTATTAAGATAAAAGATTTTGAAATAAAGCTTATAATATGGAATCGTCAACATAATTCGAATAATTTGGCACATTTTCCGATATTAAAGAAAAGAGAATCCATCTAACATGAAAAAGTATGCAGACGAAATACAAAGGCTTCAGTAAAAAATTTAATCACGTTTTAAAAGTTACGGGAAAATAAAACTTCTTTTGAGTTTTTTTACCGTCGTTCAATTTAGATATTAAAAGAATACTTAAAAAATTTAAAATCAAGTAAATTGATTTGCAATACAATATCACAGAATAAAAAAACAAATTTCAAAACGTTGATCTCCTTCATTTTTATAATGTCTATGTCCTATCTGAAAAAAAATCTATTATTAGCTAACCATACTAAGCAAGTAGAAAGTTTATTTAAAAGTACCTACATCTATGCGCAAATATTTTCAAAAATAAAAGTAATAAAAAATGTTTATCGAAACGAGTTGCGATATCTTCGATACCGGTGAATAACAGTGATAAATATCTCATTAAAAATACGTTGATATTTTTATTTGTTTGCATTTTATTATTACGTTATATCAGCAGTTTTTAAAAATGTATTGGCAAAGTTATATAAAAAATAATAGTCCTATATTTGAATGTATTATTATATTATTCTATTCTAAATAAAATTATTAACAACTAAAGTTTCAGTAACGTAAATTAAAGTAAAACAGTCCTGGAATTAAATTGGCGTTTTTTTATCCTCGTTGGGTAGCAAATTGTCCTAGAATTTTAGAGAAAGAGACACTGTTGAACAAGAATTTTGAAGGTGACGTTTTTTTAGGCTCCCGCAGCATCCTTGAATAATTAAAAAAATCAGGATGATCTTCTTTTACTTCTTTTCATAAAAATGTATGAAGCGAATATTTTTTTAGCTCCCGCAGCATTCTTAAGTGAAGAAAAATATTTCCTAGATGAACTTTTTTAGCTGTTCCAGTTTAAAGCTTCCTAATGTTGGCAAAATTAGAGTTTATTTTTGTATGCGAGTTGCGGCCCATGTGGTTTATTAAATTTTGAGTTATGCCCTGCTACAAAAAATAGTTGCTCATCACTGGATTAGTACTCACTAGTACACACCTGGACAGATTCCCGGTCATTATCATCTTAACGAGTCTTAGCTCCCCCATGAAGGTGATTATTGTGTCGATTTTCAATAGTAGTCATTATGGTTGTTTCTTAAATGAGTCAATTTTCGTTTGCGAGGTTGATGCGAGAACATATTGCCTTCATGATGTCTTAATTATTTTGATCAGAGCTGTATACAAAACAATATGTTTTAAATAATATTATGTCTAATTTTACAATATTTGTTAGTACAAAAAATAAAATTTAATAACCTAATGAATTATATTTTTAATAATGCATACTAATCGTATTTGTTAAACATATATTCTTTTACTAAATAAGATTCATTTTCCAATCTATTTACATGTACTTATAATTTATTTTAACCAAATTTTTAAGTAAAATTAACATTTATTACGACTAATAGCTACATATGTTTATGAATACTAAACACAATAATTAATTAAAATACTAAATTAACCCAAGGTCTTGGCTCATTTCTGACCATTGATATAGAAATTTTCAATATATAGTCCGTCCAAGATGTGAACGCTCATCAATATAGTAATGGTGAGAAATATTTTAGGGTAGCCATGTGAAATTACACATTCATTTAATTTTTCCTTTTTTAATTTAATTTGTTGAGGAAAATGTAAAATATCACTTTCTTGCTTATTTTGTTTATTTATTTACATATTTAATTCAAAAACATTAGAGCAGTTTTGGAATCAACCTCCAGGTTGAATATTTGTTTAATATAATATTAAAATAAATAATAGAATATTACAGGAATTGTTTTATTCCTACCCTTCCTACCCTTAATAGAGCTCTGATTTAGTATAGGTAACGTTCTTCTATCGGTGTAAGCAAATTCGCAGGAAAACTGTATATGTATGCATGCATGCGTACACGCACCCTTATTTCCAACACAACGATGATGAGCGTTAACATCTTGAATGGACTATACCAACATATATAATATGTGTGGGTTTATTAATATATGAACTTTCTTACAGTTTTAAATATAAATCATTATTCGTTTAATTAACAAAAATATATTATATAATATTCGTACTCGGCCGACATTCACGATAAAGTGTAGTAGTCTAAAAAAATAAAAAAAGTCTAGCGGGCCATATACCTGCCCTATAACTGTACGCATTCATTGCAAGACGAGTCGATAATTATTTGTCAATTTAATGAAACATTATAGAACAAATTTAATGATAAATTCAAAATCAGCGTTTCATTTTAGTACAAAATATATGTATATTGTATGTATGGGGATGGGGGGAACCATACTTTTGTATGTACATAATAATTAATAAATAATATTGTTTGCATTGGCTTATCATTTTAATCGTCATTACGCTCTGGCACATTAAACACTAATTTTTCCGCCTTTGTAAATTTCTCCCAATTTACTTATATTTTGTATACCAAATTCCTAAAATATTTATTACTTTATTTTCTCCAAGTATTTTTGCACTCTTATGACGTGCTTTTTTTTCAAGCGCTCATATGACTGTCTGTGCATTTAACGCTATTTTGTTACAGCGCTACTTTGGTAAGCGTATAATGCAGCGCTCATTTGACGCACGCTCTTTTGACCGGCCGCCATTAACGAGAGTATTTAATTTAATAAAATTAATTTTTACCATACCGGCGACAAGTGCTTTTGTAGAAAGATCATTTTCGACAATGAAAATAATTAAAACATTATATTTAAATAGTCAAAGTGAGAATAGATTGTCAGCTCTTGCATTAATATCAATCGAAAAAAACTATTCGACAGATTAAAGAAAGACTATATTATATGATAAAATAAAAATATATTTTTTCTCACTATTTTCAACGGAAGAACGTCTATTGAAAATCTCGTAAATTTGGTACATATAAATTAGATTTAAATAATATTTTTCATATAAACGAACTTCAAATCATCGACATTATACTTTAAGTAGGTCAACAACACCAACAAAGGTGACCTTCGTGTCACTCTCGCATTAAAATAAATCGAATGAGAGATACATATTCTAAAAATAAACAAACAATTTGGATTAAAATAATTCGAATTAGAGATAAATATTTTAAAAATAGACAAATTGTCAACCTTTGGTAAAAAATATATTTTTGCAATCTGAGGTGAATGACATTTGGTATTTTTAATGAAGCGTAACCTTGAATTGTCTGGATGCATCTAGAAATATTTAAAAACAATACCAGTAGCTATGTGACCTTGGTCGTAAACGGTCGAATAAATTGTTTTGTTACATTTTTCTCGAATAAGTGTTCTCGTTAATATTTTCTTATAATAAAATCCGTTTCGATGTTTTTAATTATAAAGTGATAGTGTAATTTAGTGTAGTGTTAGAATTAAGCAGTGTATAATTAAAATTAGTGTTTATAAGTGTTCAGTTGCACCGGCGTGGCGCTGGCGTCTTTACTGACGCCGACGCGGCCCCCACTACCCGTCACGTCAAGGTTTTGTCTTTTTATTAATTTTCTGTGTCTTTCGAATATAGTTAACCCTTTGTGCTCGTAAGTCGACAATGTGTCGACATCCGAGTGTATTCCAAGCGTTGCGCTCTTACGTCGACAAAACTTTCAATGCATTTATTGGCTTTATGTTCGAGCTAATTTTGCCAATTTCAATTTATTAATGGTAAAAAAACTTGTGGTAAACACATTTTAGTAATATTGAATTTTTAACTTATGCAAATAGCTCAATAATCTTAAATTTACGAGTGTAAGTTTATTATAAAATTTTTCATCGGAACATGGCCGGACCGGGCGGTTTTAAGACCTACATAACGCGATGCTTGTCAATTATTGCCATTAAACTGATTTTTTCCTTCAACGGGTATCTATATTTTTATGATATGGGATGAAACGGGATTATATGCTCTAATTGTGCATAATTCTTACTTAATATTGTGTGTCTGTTATGAAATAAAACGATTAGAAAAAGGACGGGAAAAAAGAGCGAGATGCAAGTAGAGCACGCTACACCGCTCGCACTATTAAATGAGCGATTGACAACTATCGATCTGGGTATCGACATCTTTAGCGGCAACTCAAATAATAATATTAGTCTCTACACATTCGATGTATTTTTGAGCTAGTAAATTACTAAGTTATGTAAAACAGACTTAGTAATCTGTGCTTTAATCATTTATAAATACATATATTGATTTATTTTAAAAAATTATCCATATAATTACGAATGACGATATAATAATGGATGCTTAGGGAAGTGACGATGAATTTGATGCTAACCGTGTTATTATTACTGTGACAGTAATAGTAGTAGGAATGATATCTAACTATTTAAAAGAAGATGGATTATGCCAATATTTGATTACAAATAATGAATACGAATCTTATTATAATCTTAATATTATGCCAATTAATTGGTATGGTGCGCCAAGTAAATATTGTTAACCTAATAAAATACCTCTGCACCAAGAAATCCAATTACTGTCCAGATACCCAGAGACCTGAAACTATAGAATATAAATCGATTTATAAAAACACTAATCATTTTACTAAAAGAGATTAGAATAATAGTTTATTATTATTATTTGTAAGCTAATAAAAATATTGTTTCTAAAACAAGTTTATATATGGTCCTCTTTTAAAATTGTAAATTCTACAATTTTTTAATGTAATTTTCATTTTAATTTTTAATTTGATTTATTTTATACACTTTCTGGATTGATAGTGCAGCAAGGGCATTTAGTACATCATAGGAAATCAAATTTCTCATATGTATTTAATGCGATTCAACGACTTGAACTAAAGTTCAACATCAGCTTTGGACACGTTCATGCTTAGACTATTTCTATCAATTTTAAATCTTGTAAAAGTTTCAAGTTTAAGAAGAATCTCTTAATGTAATCATTTTTTATGATCAGTTTAATTCTTTTTTAAAAACTGTTTTAATAAATTTCTATATATTTTGGTATGTCCAAATATGGTTTTAATTTCAAATGTCATTAGGGAATAGCAGTATTTTCATATTTCCAAGGTATCGGGTTTTGTAATAAGAAATTACATTTTTTGTCTTCCACTGGTATTAGTGTATAATTGTTAATAGGAGTTTGCTAAGTCTTTTTAAGAGATTTGAACTTTTCATTGAGCAATGTTTCAAAATGTTGTAGTGCTTGTAGTGTAATTATTTGATTGCAAAACATTTAATTATTCGATTTTAGTGATTATTTTTAATATTTTTCTTAAAAACCATAAGATTTTATGTCTATTTTTATCATTCAAATTAAAATGCTTAGAAATACTGGGGCGATATTCAAAGCTAGTTATAGATAAAAAGGATATTTTGGTAAATATTGTAAATCTTACAGTATTATTTATAGTAATCTTCTCGCATTATTGCTTTAAGGTTCGATTTAGATTTCCGAAAGATATTTAAAATACAGAATTTTTTGAGCGTCGAGGCGTATCAGTCAAGTGTATCTAGTCCAGTTTTGTGCTGCGTTATATACACCGTCATACGCGTAAGATTTTATTTTCGTCAGCTTAGTAGTTCTATCGCAGTTAATTTATTTCTAGTTAAAATTTATATGCAAATCCGCACTAAACAAAGACCGATACGGATCCCATCTGTATGTATATTAAATTCATTCCAAACATTACTAGTTATTATTAAGAGTTTTAAAATGGGATTGAAAGTCTCATTGTTCAATCTCGCCTATGTGACCGTTATGTATAGTTTTGTTACAGCGCTACTTTGGTAAACGCTCTTATAACGCAGCGCTCATTTGCCGCATGCTCTTTTGATTGGCCGCCATTTTTATAGTATACTCTATATGTATTAAAAAAAATAAATACATTTCAAAGCTTAATTTGTATGAAATTTATAAAAATAGTTATTATTATTGCGTTTCTCAAATTATAAATGCATTTTTTCCAATAAGCTGGGATCAAATAGTAATAATACATCATTTGATATTCGTATTAAATAAATTAAATTGTTCACGCGCGCTCTTACTCAAATATCTGTGAATAAGACGAAGAATAACATTTCATTACATTTTATATTAATATCTCTTGCTTTATCACAATCATCAATCAAATAAGAGCTTTGTAGTGCGTTCTTTTGTGTTAAATCAATACTGGTATATACTCAATACATATGTATAATATATCGGCGATATCAAAATGATGGGTATCACAATTCACCATAAAATTCATACTTGTATCGTATGCACATAAAATATAGTATTTTGTACTCGCCGTGTTTGTGTACATCTTAAACACGCCACATAAAACCATATTCAGGTTAACGAACTTTATGCAAACAAACTTTTTTACAACGATGTAAAAATGTGCGATAAAGCACCATAAAATATATCCTATAAATTGATAGTTTGCTTTATATATATAACTTCGTTGATCAACATGGATTTAATCATGCATGTTATACTCTAAAATTGAATAATTAAACACATCTATTATGAACAGATTACGAATAGGCTTTGAATAATATGGGTTAATAAATATGAATTGCTTTAATTATCAACATTTTAGATTTTAACGATATTTGGAGATTCATTGCTTATGATTCGCAATACTTGAAATAGTAGTTAGCATGATCTGGAATGCCACATTATGAGATTATTATACAATATATGAGATAAAAACAGCAGTTACTGTTCTTAAACTTATTCATCACCTTCATAAAATGTTTTATAACTATTTTCTATATTAACTAGCTATATTTTATTATTTAGTAGAAACCTAAATAATTATACATCGTTAAAGTCACTATTTTTTTTAATGTTTTCTTAATTTTAATCTGTCAGACGTAAGCCCAATACGCTACAACGTGGTAAATCTGTACTAACTGAGTGAATCAGATATATAATAATAAATACCTACAAGTATTAACCATCAGACTGAAAGTCTGGGAATCGGTGACATATATATTAATAATTAAAAATTATTATGTGTAAAATAATTTATAACCAATAGATGTCACTGCAGTTGGGCTGTTTTACTAATAATAGCGCATTTTTTATAAATAAAAATTCGAGTGCCGCTGCCGGGCCTCAAACCCGCAACCTCAGAGCTACTGTCTGAGTTGTTACGGATTATGCTATTCCGTTCTTAACCCTTTATGTAGTAAGATAATTTATACTTATTTATTAATTTGTTAGTAAACATTTCTCCATAATTATTTCTGTTGTTAGTTATTTCTTATTATTTATATGGCATTTATAGTCAATTACAGAAAAAAATTCAGTGTTTCTCAACGTGTTTCTCAATATTACTTTAATTTATTTCACTACTTTTTTGTATTAATGTCTTTTAATAATTTATTTTACCACTTTTCTGATATTAAATTTTATTAATTTATTTTACTTATATTTTATATATTTTTCGACTTTTATAGATTTTTTTATATTAATTCAGAGGCTCTTAATATATTTTTATAAAATTAAAATAACATATTTATTGTTAATTTATTGGTATTATTTGCTATAAAAAATCATTTACATCAAATTACATTTTTAAAAATTATATATAAATATAATGTTTTTTATTACTTTTTTATTTATTTAAATATGCTAAAAATGGGGTACCTCAAAACAGTAAAAGATCGTCCGCCGTACATGTACGGCGATACCGCTCATAGTGAATAATATTTTTATTTTAATATCGATTAAAGCCTTTTTTGTGCACCTCTGTAGGGTTACTTTTAGGGTATTTTTAATGTCTAATAATAATATTAGTTCTATATTAAATTCTAATTTGACATAATTTTAAAATATTATTTTTTTGTCAGAACCTTTTTCATTCGCCGATATTATCTTTGTTATCCACGTCACTTTTATGGTCGAAATCAGCTGATTTGTATTTTTTATACAATACATTTATGACGGCTAAATCCCGGAGCTCGACGTTTTTCCGTTTAATAAACTATTTATAAAAATGTATTTTAAATGCATATGAGTAATAAAAATATACGATGTTATCTCCTTGTATTAAAATTGGGACGTTTGTGCCTTTCATGTCATTTGTACTCTGAAGTTAATTTTTAGCCACGTTGTATTTCACGTGCCTCAAAATACAGACGAGCGCCTTGGTGGCCGTAATAACAGTCTCCGGATCCGGCATCCCAGAAATTAGTATAAACTAACAATAAACAAATTAAAGCGCATACAGCACACACGGACTAAGCCCATGAAGTATGCCTGCATGCCTATCCAGTTTATGCTCATTCCCCGGCTTAGTGATAGGCCTAAGCCCGGGGCTTATTCGAGCACCAAGTTGGCGTACGAGATTAAAGCCCCGCACCGTGATGGCGGTCTTTGGGAAATGGAAGTGCTTCAGACGAATCGTCACACAGTGTATTTATTTTCGGTTGGGGCGGTTTGCCAGAAATTTGTGCATTTGTACTTAGCGCGACGTATAGAGAGAGAGTTCGCTTTGTATGCTATTCTACAGTATTTTCTAAACTCTTTCTGACACAATATTAAAATTGAAATAAATCATCAAAAAATATATATAATATTAATATTTTTTACCATTAAGATAAATTTTAATTTACTAATTTGAATTTAAGCTTAAATTTGCAATCAAAAATTCAAAATTTTTGAATATTTTTAATCAGAAACATATAGGCTTAAACTTTTTTTAAATAATACATCTAAATAACATATAAGCAGATAAGTTTTTAATTACTTAAAATACTAATAAATATTTAAGGCGACTAAAACAAAAATTAACAAAGATGATTTACGCCATTTTATTTAATTATAATACACATTTAAAAACTTATAGGTCAAAATTTTAAGTACGAAGAAATAAATGTTTTTTTATTAAATATTTAAATAGGTTAAACATACAACTTAATATTTTGATGTACCATATTTAAGCTAGTATAAACAATAAGGAGTATGAGCCATTAAATATACAGGCTTGACCAAAACAATGGGGTACCCCAATAAATGTGATATATCCTAAAAAAATAGTGAAAATAGAAATAAAAACTAATTGTTTAAAGTGTTTATTTCAAGCTTATTTTTAATATCTAGTGGACCCACCCTTAGCTTTAATTACTGCTGCAAACCTTTTTGGAATACAGGCAACTAATGACTTGTAGATGGACGGAGACAATTTTCTCCATTACATCTGCAATTTTTCTTGCAACACAATTTTGGATTTGTAATTGTGTTGGGCAAGCTTTCCTTTTATTTTTGACCATAAATGCGGTCCGAGAGGTCCGATGATTGTCCGATAAATTATTAAATAGTCTAATAAAAAAAATACATAAGTTTATTGGCCTAAAAGATCTGGAATCGAATCCCATAGGGAACTTAGTGTATCTTAATTTCTATCGTGTTTAGGAGATCGGAATTTATTATTAATATATAAGTTCATAAGATTAGAGCTTAATAATCCCACTCATACATATTGTATTGATTAATAAAAATTGAGCTAGATTGTACAATTCGGTATTAAAAGTTCTCTAATGATGAGTTACTACAGTCGATAGAAAATATCTTGTATTTTTTCAACAACAAACAAATACGTAGAAAAAGAAACGCAAAACCATTACGTTTATTGTTATGTTACTGTTATTGTTAAAAACCATTTGTAGCAGGTGTCACGATGATGCTAAATGTATTCTATTGTATATATGTACGTACAAGTGAACATTAGAATTTTATAATATATAACTTACGTTATAAATTAATAATGTTTGAATTTTGTATCAAGTGTGAATGAAAAAGCTAGTTAATTTAAGCCAATATTTGAACAATAACTAATAATTCTATAACGTCATTCAAACTCGCCACACATCTGAAAAGTTAATTACGTGGTCAAACGTAAATATATAAAAAGCTTTTAATAAATGTACTTTTTTGTTTAAAAAAAATTTAATTTAATATTTTTTATGAAATAATTTGTAGTTTATATTGAGATTGAATTTTATAGAAAAATAAACCAATTCAAATGTCGTGTACAAGGCGCTTGGCTATGGACATTTAATTAAGAAAGTCTTTCGCAATCGCCTTAAAAAGTTTTTGATTTTAATTGCAGTTCATAGACGAAGAGCTTTCGCGAAAGCTTATTAAAGTAACGGTATAGAATTTGTCGTTTAATTAGAAAAATAATTGGCATCATATACCGACAGACATAACGTTGGATTAATAGTTTTACTATTAAAAATAAACCTTAAGAAAATTGATTGAATCTAATTATTTTAATATCAGACTAGAAGCTTTATATTTTGCATAAAAAGTCTTTGACTTATAGTTAAAAATATTTTATAACCATTCCCATATCATGTAAATGTCTCATCTCAAATGATTGGTTGACTCATATTTGTGATTTTTGTGGTAGATCAGAGATAATAATAACATTAAGCTTGTCAATATCGATAGTATTGTTTTATCAGCCAATGAAACTCACTTGCATTAGAATTTTTAATAACGCTTTTACGATATTGCTTTTTGTGAATTAAATAAATCCTCTTTTTACAGAAATACAATAAAAAGCATGAGCTCTTTATTATTGATATTTTCAATAAGACATTTATTAGCACGATAAAAATACAATTTCTACAAGCATCATTATATTATAAATATTATTTATTTAATAGTAATGTATGTATTCCAATATTTTTAATCTAGTCGAGCTAGATCTTTATTCAAGTAATTTTTTATTAATATTGGTCACAGATGCTATCGCCATATAACTTTTTTTGAGCGTCTGAAGTGTTAATTTTCGTATTTGAAGGCTACATTTTTTTATTAGAATCAATACGTCTAAGCGTGTCTGAGATTTATTTTGTTTCATTTACACAGCAAATATTATTTATTCCAGTTAATTAAAAAAAATTCAACCTCTAAATTAAGAATTAAAATTGTATGTTACAAATTTTTACCACTTTTTAAAATAATAAATTATCAGAAAAGGATCTTTTGGTCAGTTTTGACCTAACTATTGTCTAAACTATTGTCTAAGCATATTTTTAGATCTCTTAAATCACTGTCTATATTAAACTAATTTAATTTATATTAGACAATTTTACAAACAAATTGAAGGAGCATTCATTGTCATCAATAATTTCAATTCTTTTTGTTCGAGGGATCTCAAAATATGCTCGAGGGATCTCAAAAAAGATAGAGCGATTTATTTTTAAAAAGGGTGTAAAAATAATTTTTAAATCTTATGATAAAATTGGAACCATTTTACTGAATTGAATAGACCAAATTTATAATTAGTCAGAGTTATAGAAAAATTGCAAAAGCAAATTCGATTAAATCTAGCAAAATTATTTTTTAATAAAATTCATATATATGTATATACACATATACTTAAACACAATAAAAAATAATGCGCTGTTGCTCTTTTATCACAAGATTTGAGGCTGAGAATATGACCCTAACGCAAAAAAGAGACGCGACATGCGAGCCCTTCCATCTCAAAAAGCAAGCATGTTGATATTCTTGTTTTTTATCATTTTCTTGTAGATATACATTTGATACAAGTTTATACAAACTATTAATTTTTAATTACTCAAGTGCTGAAACAAATATGGTTTTTAATTTTTACTATACCAGCATTCTTCTTTTATAGTCGCAGAAATTTATTTGTCCACATGTTATTTTTTGCAAATATATATATATAGAATAATCGTGGTTATTAAAACATTGGCTAAAAAAATTGCTTCTTATTAATAAGCTTTTATGTTATATGCTGAATTCGGTACAATATATAGAACAAATAAGCTAACTTTATAAATCACATTTAGAATCGTTTTTCAGTTTGTTTCGCCACATTTTTAGTGTCGGTATAATTATTTTCATTTATACTTATTATATTGGGCGCTTTATTGTTTTACAGCCATTCAAATAGTAACATTACTTCAGTATTAGCTTTTCAAAAATATATTCAGGCGTAATAGACCTCTCTACTAAAATTTTTTGAAATATTTTTCCATCCCAGTTTTATCCCTACATGCGCTTAATCTGGGTTTATAAGATTAAGTTTGCTTTTGAAACCGCGTTTTACCATGGCAATTTATTTCTTTGGCACATCTAATTAATCTACTACTACATATACTTTATTTTCACTTATCGAGTCATATGCAGCTTTAAAATCGGTAAATATGTGAGTTGTCTCAATATTGAATTCCATGTTCTTGTCCCTATAATTTTCTGCATTAAAAAGACATGGTAATTTATTTGTACTAAATACAAATTAATATTTTATTTCATGTTTTCTGCAAAGAATTTTAAACAAGCTACATTATTTTATTGAATAGTGTTTATAATACATATTTAGTAATATTATATCTCTGTAAGTAAAACATATAAATGGTTTAAACCTTATTATGTAGTAGGCATATTTTCATAGTTTTTATATTGCCAAGTATTTTATAATATATTATATCTATACAATAACTTTTTTAATTTTTAATAATGATTTGTTCAATAGATCATTGACGTTTTTTGTCTTTGCATCACATTATCATTTACTAGGTAATTCAAATAATTTATGCATCAATCTTATATTTCATTGTTCTTATAAATCATACTGTTTTATTTTTTCGCATTCGATTCTGTTTACGAAATTATTTATCTGTTTTTATTTAATGGTTCACTTTGATGTTTTTTTTAATCTACGTACTACTTATAATTTTACCGCATATATAGAAATATAATATTAAAAAATAATACAAACATATCCTATTTTATGTATAGAATAGGTTATTATTTTTCTTTGATTTATGTACATTTTGTAAATTATTAATTACATATTTCTTTAAAATTTATATAAATAAAAATAATCTTTTTTTTTTAAATAATTTTTAATTAATAAACATTGATTTCTTTATCACCCTTCTGGCATATAAAGACAACTTTCTATGCTATTTTATATTATACAATTAATTGACGTAAGTTAGTCTTTCTTATGACATCGTAAATCGAAGATATGTATTTCTCTCCAGACGCTACGGAAATTTTCAAGCCAATTTGAATAACAATATATTAAATGAACATCTACAATCTTTTGTAAAACGTGAAATTGTTCGATAACGACGCGTTAGAGAAAATTTCCTAGTACAAAAATATTTCACTACGTAACTGAATCTAAATCCCTTTATATCGATTTAATTGGGATTTTACAACCTGAACCATGCAATATTTCATAATAAAGACATGATCCAACTCTTCGATTTAGAGCAGTTTTTTCCAACCCTTGTACACATATGAACCACTGATAATGTGATAAAAATGAAGAATATTAATTACATATTAAAACTCACGTTTAAAATTAATTTTAGGTTTACGTCAGCAGCAATTAAAATATTTTATAGTAATGGAAACATTTTTGTGTGTTTTTCTTGTACGCGATTATCGAAAATGCCATTTTTTTAAGTGCACTCATTTTATTTATCAATGTAAAAATATTGTCGAAAAATACCTGGAGAGAAATATTACGTTTATTATGAATACTAAATATGTCCACCATATATCCAAGTTTAGCCATCCATATATCATCTAACAAAGGCTCTAACAGGGCCGAGTTTTGCTTTCTCAGAAACTTTTTCATTTCTTCTCTCAGTTCATCATATCGTGAAAAACCCTTCTTTTAGACAGCGCACTTCTGCGTGTATAAAGATATGTTGATGTTGCGAGTCTATTCTTTGGTCAACAGCCTGGAATTCATGGCTCGACTATAAATTTCGTTTATGATCTTAACGACGTCCTTCATCACTGCGTTTAATTTTTAATAAAAAAGCTTCCTTGCAGCTAGGCGCTCTTTGTGAGTGGACAAACTTTCTAGATGAACAACAGCTTTAATTTTTTTACCTACTTTGCAAGCATTTTTTCTAGTTTAAATAATACTCTTGAATACCCAAAGAGAACGCTAAATATCTCTGAACTAGTGGTCCATCCAGATAAGTCTAAATAATAAAGTTCTTTTCTAAAGTCTAAAGCTTTAATATATCTCACGATTCGAAGTGGAATAGCATGGTTATGGCGATTTATATCGATTTATTTATCTTCTCTTTAATATCAAAAGTCAAATGAATAACTTCTTTCTGAATAGTGTCGTTCGAAAACGATACAGCATCTAATTTTTGAGTGGCTTGACAACCCAAAACTTTTAGAGCGACTTTAAATCATAATAATTTGCTATTAATTAATATGAATTATATATTAAATTACATAATATTCTTTTTGTTGCTAACAATTTTAAATCAAAAGTTCTATAAAAAATATTACTTTTTTGGTTAATGAAAGCGGCGTATCGAAAAAGGACATAACAATGGCTTTTCGGGATTCAATTTCTAAGATGAATATTTTGAGCGAGCAACCTTCGAAGTGAACATTTTTAAATAACAAAAAGATACTCTACTTTTTTAAGCTATGTATATATAATAATTTCAGAAGAAAAATAATATGAAACATTACCATTTTTTTATTCTTGGTGTACTTACTACATAAGTAAGGAGCCCAACACAATCGTTTCTGAGCACAATGTGCGCAATTTCATTTAACACGGCATTAACTCCAACGGTGCTCCTTTGCAACTATTGTTTAATGAAGTGACGATGGTGGAACGTCATTAAAATAAAAGCTTTAAAATCCTTCTTATATACCAGAACGTTATGGTTCGCTATACTTGCAGCTAACCTTATTTGAATACCAATAGCCTGGAGTATCTATTGTTTTCTTTATTTATTTCGAAAGTTCAAAGCGTTTGGCTTTATGCATACCCCTTTTAGAAGCGTACACTTTTCTAAAGTGAATTTTATATACCCAACGTGTACTATATTCATAATCGTCAGCTTATAAAAGATGCTGATGGAAACATATAATATATAACTAATTTATTTTATTGCATATTGATGCAGATGCATACGATACATTATTAAATATACAATTCAGTGTCATATTTTAAAATCGTGGTTTTGATTTATGATGTATGGCCAAATAAAGATACACTTTCGAAAGAATGTATATTTTAAGAAATGTATTTTTCTTTTTAATTTTGAACTTACCTTTTGTAAAAATACAGTGCATATATATCGTATTAACAGTGCGATTTCTCAAATATATCAAAATCGCCAATTACTGTACTGCTCTTAGACTCCAAGAGATGAATACATGTATGAGAATGTGAAACTGACAAATTAAAAATATTTTTTTTGGATTGAGCTGATTTAAGAGTATGTATGTATGTAATTGTTATTCTGAAAGAATATTATTAATAATCCAAATATTTCCTGTAAATAAAACTGCTACCTCGTTTTTTTTTGTTTTGATGTAAGTATCTGTTTTATAGTAGTATAGTGATGAGCTCGGGTTTCTGATATAATCAAACAATCTGAAATATTATCATTACCTGCGCGTAAAAATATACATAATTAAAATAAACTCACTTTTTCTAAAAATAATTTAATTAAAATAAATAATAAAAGTAGAACGCAGTGACAAGAAACTAAATTTTCCCAATTAAAATTTTTAATTAACAAACTGTAAAATGAAACGTGGTCATGGGGACTTTAAAAAAATAAAACCAGCAGATTATTAATTATGTAAAATAACTAAATCACGTAAATATAAACACACAGAAATTCCACTGTTAAAAAATTGAAAATATCAGGGCATTTTATTATATTGTATGAATTTACTTAAAATTTAAAACATTTTATATCTTAAATGAAAGAAAATAAATAATAGCATTCGCGGTAGATGGCAAAGTAATTTGCATAATTAGCTCAGGGGGAATTTTAAATGGAAACAAATACTTGTGAAATAAAAAAAATCTTGGAATTGACAAATTAGGTAACACGTTGATTAAACACCTTCCTAGAATTTTCATTCATTACTTAACAAACACATTTAATGCTTGCTTAAATTTTCTTGACCATTTGGAAAACCGCTGAAAATGATCCAATAAAAAAGCTCGATAGAGATCCTACAATTATGTTAAGTTATTTGCCGCGTGGGAGAAAAGTTGGCTCTCATTTTATTAAATTTAAAATACAATCTAGGGAACTTTACAAAGATTTTTTAAAATTAAGGCCAGTAAAACAGTTTGATGATTGGTATTCATTACATATATATAAGAGCACTTAATGATCAAAATTTTTTGACTTCAGTGTCGAGTATGTGGGTAAAGCATTTAAATTAAAAAAAATTATAATAATATATTTGGTAAATAAATTAAATTCATTTACCAAAAAATATTATTATTAATAATATAGTTGTGATGTAAGAAAAAATGAATGAACTGTTAAAGAGCTGATATTAAATTTAAAACCTGATTTAAAAAAAATCGAAAAATGGGGTACCAAAGTACTAAATTTTTTTAACGCCAAAAACTATTGTTTTATTTGATTTGCAGCAATTTATAGAGAATTAAATTTAAATTATTTTAATAAAATTAATATTAGAGTTGGACACCGCTACCTTAAATTATCAATCCTATATAATAATGTAGTATACATTATAATTTATAATATGGCACTTTAAAGGTATCAAAATTCTGCAGTTTATTTATACATTGTGCTTTGTTATGTTTTTATTAGGGATAATCACTTTGCCTTTGAGCGATTAATATTTTTATTGTAGGGTGATTTATATTAAGTATATTTATATATTATATAAAATATGTTTTACAAATATAATTTTAAAGCAATGAATTTGATAAAAAAAAATAATTAACATCACACGCGTATGTATGTACATACATATTTAAGGGTTTGCTTATAATATAATACAGTTCAAATTTTCACACAAAAATGTATAATTAAAAACCACAAGGGTGAATTTATATCACGGCTCTGTGTAAATATTCGCTCGCTTACCGAATTAACACTGTTTTTATTTACACTTCATTCTGATGTACACATATTTAAATACATACATGTTCGTTATTAAAAGCTTATAATTAAATCAGGATCACATGTTAGAGTAATGTTAAAAATAAATATTAACACAGGTTTCATACGAAAAATAATATTTAACAATAAATTATAAAACATAATTAATTAGGCAGGTTTAAATAGTTATTATTGAGAAAGATTTACTCTTTTTTTGAAAGGTTAAATTTTAAAGGTTGTATTTTATGGGTCATATTCTTATTTATACTTTTCTTATATAATATTATTTTTACATATTTTTCGAGTAGAAAGCAAAATAATGTTGTAGTTCCTTTTGTTTATAATATTACGACATAGGTCACACAAGCTATGCCACTCTAAAAATAAAACGTTTTGAATCTTTTCGAAATAAATGTAACAAATAAGCTTTTGAGCTTTTTTATTTTTTTGTTAGACTTCATAATGGTATCGATTTTTTATGTTTTTTTAAAAATAATACTGTGATTGACTTGTATTGATAAAATAGAATCGAGTTACACATTTCTTGTTCAAATTGTTTATAAATTTTAAATAGCTGCGAACACAGTAATTCTTACACATGGTTCTTCCAAATATTTATTTGTTGTATGAAATAACTGATAAGACATTGAGTAACTTACTTCTGTATTAATACCAAATTATTCAATTCAACTAATTATATTTATTGTTATTAACAAACATGTATTATCAAGACAAAATTGCTTGTTATTCAAAGATATTTATCTCAGCAAATCATTAATAGAATTCGCTCAAGTGTGCAACCCAAATAATACAGACTATAATCAGAATTCTCTTGTATATAAATAATATTATATATACGCATTTCCTTATGTATAAACAACCGATGGATATGTTTGTACGAAGTATTAAGTATAGGTACATAATTTGTTATTAATATTAATGAAATAATCTGTGCCGTAGAATCGATGTTTTAATATCTTGTGCATGTTTACCATAATTTTAATTTGGCTTGAATATTAATTGCATTATGGAAACTAAGGAATAATGATGTTTTAAAATATTTTTTTACAAATAATTTATAGAGAAATATTAATAATATGCTAGTTAATTTTAAAAATCGTAGAGTTGTATAAATCTGTTATAATAAAATAAACTAGGAAATCATATGAGAAAAATAAAAAACTAACTTGGCGAGATACATAATATTATATAAATTTACAGTGTATGTATCGCGATAGAATATTTTAATTACATGTTCTAATGAAAAAGGTACATATAATTTTATGTAAGATTTAGCATTATATTATTATTAGTATTATATAATCATTTTGTTTTACTTTTTATTGGTACGAAAAAGAAACTTGTAAACTGCTTCTAATTTTCCTCCCTGAGAGGTTTCTTCTTTGCATCGTGTGGGTTCTATACATACACGTTTCGAGTATAATACATAGTCGTAACGTTAACAACCACAGAGAAACAGACAACTAATCGTTGTTCATCAATCAAAATGCTTTCTCTTTTCCCCAAATACACGATCAATTTCACAAACGCGAAAAAATATATGTAGTAAATACACTATATATGTATATAGAATGTTACTAGCATTTCATAATAAATTATTAAAAACTACCATTTTGTTTCTGATAATTTATTTTATTAGTCAATAAAATTTCGATTTATCTATACTTATTTATACTATAGAAATTTATTTAATTTTTTTTTTAGTTTTAGAATTAATCATATAACAGTTCTAATGTCTCAAAACTCTCTTTGCCTGTTGCAGTGCGAGCGAACCTGCTCTGCCATAAAATGAGTGGTCCTTTCTATATTTGCATAGTATATAATTTTTTCATTCTTGAGTTTCAATAATGCTTGTTAAGGGTTTTTATTGATATATGGCGTGTTATTAGAATATATGAAAAAAGATAAGTTCATATAGGATTTAGTTGAGACAATTTTATAGTCAAGGAATAAGAGACAATTTTAAGGGTCAAGGAATAAGAACATCTAAATTCTATATTCAGCAAGATTTAATTATTAATAATAACGTGTTTAAGTAATTCATTTTATATTATTTTTACAAAATAAAAATTATATACTATATATAAACCGAGTGTAGGGTTCGTAAGCTTCATCCGGCTTACGAAGAAATATTCAACTAGAATGCTTCCATGCGGTTAAAAAGTACAAGCAAGAGACGACTTTATGATTTATGAAAAAATATTTATTGCTATCGGTGGAGGATTTGAATCGCTTTGTCCGGTATAAACTCGTTGCTCAGGCTTTACGAATTGTTATGGTTTTTTTTAATATTATTTTTCAATTTATTCAAATAACCAATGAATTGATTTTGTAGGCTCGGCAATAGCTATTTTTACAACGCTAAAAACAACATTTACCGATTGATTTGTGATTTTTGCTAATTAAGTTTCGACATAAAATTGACAACATGTTACAGAGCACAAATATTGGATTTAAAATCAATTAAAATTTAGGTTTTAATTATTTTTTGTTTTAAGTTAATATTATATATTCATTTATAATAAAATCGCGTAGGATTCTATCGTTACGATTTAATACCCTTTAATTTAAATCGTGGTGTGAGTTTTGTGTTAGTGCATCAATTATATAATAGAAGTAGTGATGCAAAGAGTTTTTAATTAAAATTTTTAAATGCTTTATACGTGAAAGAATAGACGTACTTTCTAAAAAAAGTTCGTAAACAAGGCAGATTCATTGCATGATTTTTTTAATTTTGCAGTTATAAACCCATTTACAAAATCTATACATTGTATCGTGTATATTTATATAAGTAAATACTTATCACTAAACCATTGCCGTCTTAAAGCATTTATCATATTAAATCTCAGACAGTATTTAGTAAATTGAAAGCTTTGCACGCCGTGCGCAATATACGTCAATACTATGTATTTATCTAGCGCTGAGTTGTGTGTAAAACATTAACAGGCGTGTAGGGGCACGCCTTTGTAGTTAGCAAAGTGGTTGTCGTTACGAATATGGTTCTCATACATCAGTGATATTAAATTATAAAAATATGAAGGACCGAAACCGTGACAATATGACACATCACGGACTATTTGAGATGCCAAGTTCGTTTCTACTGCCTTTTTCTATCCTGCAAACCAACACACGTCCCATCTATGTATTTATTATATATTATAATATGTGTAGTGTTTAATTATTTTTTAATCAATATTTAACGATGAGTGAAAAGGGTTAAATTATATTATTTTATAAAAACCAATGATGAGGGTTTCGTGTTGTAATATTTCTCACCATACGTGTTACATTCAGATGAATGGAGCTGTCTCTGAAACTGGGCGTATGTGTGAATTTTTATAAAACATTTAAAAAGTAGAGTTAAATTTTTACTTTTGTAGATTTTGTATTGTTTTTAATATATTAGGTTGCTAGAAAAAAATTGCGGTTTATAACCGTATTTGTGAAAATATTATTAAAATAAAATTGTTTTAAGCCAGTAACAGTTCTAAAAAATATAATTAGTCCAAAAGTATTTTGTTTTAAGAGAGAATTTAATTTTAAATTTTTGGTTAGTTTCGAAATATTCAATGAAAAGATTTTTAAGTATTGGTAATAATGGTGATCCTATGTATGCTCTTTCAGTTTCTTTGTAAAATTGTTTATTGTAAATTAAATAATTAAGACAGTGATTATTGACATCTAGAATATATTTAAGAGGTTTTTGTTTTTGTTTTAAAATTTTAACTGCTACTGGTATTGGAATATTTGTGAATAGTGAAATTACGGTAAAATTGACCAAAATATCTTTATCTGATATTTTTTTTAATTAAAAAAATATTTAATCATATATTCTTCTAAAATTTATTTATAAAAAGAATAACTGACTTCTCAAAACACCAGACGCTAAAAAAATGTAATTCGGTGCTGTCATTCGTGGTCAATATTGATAAGAAAAATTAAATTAAATATTAAAAAATATATATATTTTGAGTCCTACATTTAGAGGTTGATATTATTTTATTAAAAAATTATAATTTTAAGTCACTGCATCGACTGCAATAACATTTATTTTTTATTTTTAAGAGGACTGGTTTATAAAAGTCATGCACTAATTGCTAAGATTTGACTGTAAAGATCGATTGGAGACAGGAACCGCACAAAAAATCCTTTGATCGAAAATATTATGTAGTAAGTAAGAGATAGTGTTCATGTCAGGAAACATCAAAATATCGACTGAAAGACGGACGGTTTAAGACTTTTTAATGATAGATCCCTTAAATAGAACTTAGAATTCAGTCGTGCTATTCAAATTGAAATTTAAAACAACAAGAACTTATTACCAAATTTAATAAATGATGAATCGCATTTTTACTATTTTTTCCCCTAATTTTTCTTTTATAATTTTTAGATTAAACTATGCTTAATATTTAGTACGAATTTAAGTGGTTTTATAGCGTTTTTGTTATACTGTTTCACTAGAATCAATATTAATATATATTAGTTTTATATTAGCATTTACTATTTACAATATGCGATAAAAGTCTCCTTATTATTTAAAAATATATAAATTTCTGGTTTTATTATTTTTTTATATTTATTATGACATAGGATGGGGTTTTAAATTATAATTAATACATAAAGTACTTAAAATATTATAATATTAATTCAAATCTCCATACAATATTCGATTAGCCAAACTCATTTTTCTTACCTTTTCTTATAGTTTCATCCATTTACATAGTATTTATTTCTTATTAAATAATATACTTACAATATTTCTCATCCTAGGCAACATACACACTTTTCTACCAATTTTTGAATAAATGGTTCAATTATATTGGCGATCTATTAATACAGCTATCTACAAGTATTGCTATATTATTACCATTTCTTTATATATAATAATTGTGTATTTACTTATTATATCTACTTTACGTATATTTTTCTATTAGATTATTTTATTATTTACGATATTAACTACTTTTTATTTACTTTATTTTATTAAGAATGGCATTGGTGTGACTCAGTCAATGAAAAAATAAAAACTTTAGATTTTTAATTTCTTAATTTTTTAAAGGACGCAATACACCTGATTCTTACATATGGTATAAAAATTCACACAGCGTATGTCAACAAGTCGCAACATTTACAGTAGTTAAAATCGAATATTAAAGTGGAAATTGCCTCACAGGAAATTGAAAACCTCACAAAAAGAGCGTACTTATACGTATAAAATATTAGCTAAAATTGATTGATGTAATTTTTTCACATAACCAAACTTAACTTAATCAAATGGTTTTGACTGTGGTTTTTTGATGGGAAAATATGTATGTATATAAGGCAATATATATTCAAATTATGTAAATTTTGTCAATTAAAATATGGTTAAAACATGCACATGTATCAATTTCAGTGGTGTGCTTAAAGTGTTTTATATACTTTCATTTTTTTTAGATCTCAGGGTTGAATTGTATTTTATTGCCTAGTTAATTGTAGGATATATGATAATAAATTGTGTAATATTTTATAGAGCATGTTAAGACTATATGAAACTACAGTTAAAACATTTAATTTATTAATAAAAGTATTGCTAAACAATAAAGTGAAATTTCAATTTGTATGTATTCTATACATTCGCTTTTTGTAATGCTAGAATAAATTACAAAATAAATAATAAAAAACAGTTATATTTGCTATGTATTGATAATAAATCAGCATATATAAAAAATATATTACTTACCTTGAAACATTTTAACTTGCTCTTTTCATAATTTACCTTTTAATTTTGACTACTAAGACGTTTCGTATCTTCTTTACTATATTTGTAATGCAGTTATTATTATAAAATATAAGTAGATAATAATCGCCAGTATATAATATAAAGATTTTTAGATCTCAATTAAAAATTTAATAGGGTAATATTTATTGTTTATTATATAATTCATATTTTACCAGATGTCTTTATGTTTTTTATAGCACATATTTAATTTCTTATTATTGCTTTATTTTTTACATAATATTAATTGTGTGAGTAAATATTAGCAATAACATATAATAAAATAACTTGCCTAACAAAGATGCCCAACTTACGATTTCGATTGACTTTATATTTTTTTTGACACTGCGTTCAACTTATTTTAATTTTAGGATTTGGATGGATTTTTTGGGAAATAGACAAATTATAAACCATTTTTATTTATTTTTGTACAACATTTATTATGATATATACAATATAAATCATACATTATTATACTTTTATTTTTTCCGTCAGAATAAGAAAATCAGTAGAATAATTGATTAACGCTAAATTTAAAGAATCTTTCATGTGACTATTCGTCAAACTTAACCGATTTTTATGTTTTTAATTTTAAGATATAAAAATACTGATACATAATAGTACGTAGGACCAAAACACTTTAAATATTAACAACATATTTAAGCATTTATTGTTACGAATATATTTGTAAAAATATTTGTCCAAAGATCAGGCTTTTGAGTAAAGTAATAATCATGTTATAAAATTCATTATTTTATAAAAAATAAATAGCTCTGCAAATTTATTTGCACCTAATTATATATCCACACCATTTTTTAAAAGATTGATAATTAAGTGAATCAGAATTTAAATTTTTCTTAATTCTTATAGGACGTTCTGTATTTAGTAAATGTATTTTTCTGCGTTAGAATGATGGCAAATATTTCCTAATATTTGGAAAGCTTTCAAAACGTTTTTTCTTGAGATCTTAGATCATAAATAAATACTACTAATCAAGTCACAGAAATACTACTAATTAAATAACCGATAGTACTGTATTTACTTTGTAAACCCAAATTCAATAAACCACAGGCAATTTTGGTAAAGCAGATTTTAATGATCATATATTATACATGGTTTCGTTAAAATAATTCCGCAATCTTTACAAAAAATTATGTTTAAAAAAAAAAATCTGTTTTTTTCGTCTGCATTGCAGTTGAAAAGTCAAATAATTCATAATATTTTTTACAAAAAAAAATGGAAAAAAAAATGATTATCTATACAATATTTTAATTGTAGTCTAACGTGACTATCACTATGTTAAAAGCCATAGGAGAAAAGACTTTTTAGTACAATATTTTTATGTACTATGTACAAATATTTAAATTATTGTTAGCTATATAAAACGTTGAACATATTGATTTTTTATTTAAAATATAAGTGAATAAATAGCTAACATTGATTCCAACACTCGTGTAACTCGTAAACAATATTATTTTACGATTAACGTGCTATTTATTATTTTTAGAAATTATAATAACGTCATATCCTAAGATATAATATAAATTTGCCCTTTATACGAATGCTAACAAAAATCATCTGTAATAATAAATTTTGGTCATGTTTATTTTTGCGCTCGGGTTGTAGATATTTGTTTCATATTGTCAGAATATTCATGGAAAAAATATTGTCTAAATGTTAATAATAGTAATAAGAAATACTGACCAAAAATAGGAAAAGGGCAAAGTTTATAAGGGGCGGGTTTTATTTTATTTTTTCATAGTTTGTCATTTATAAAAAATACAGGCAATGCCAATAATGTTTAAATAATAAACATATATTAAATATTTAAAATAACTGATTTTATTGCGGTATCTTATCTATAGAATAGAAAAAATATTCACACCGTGTGGAAAAATTATATTATTACAAAACAGTTAAAAATGATATTAAATTAACTTTTAAAAATATTTTTGAGGTAGAAACAGAAAGAACGTCTTTACATTTATAATAACAGATCAACTGATATCATGACGATAAACCCAATTATTGTGTTTATTTAAAAAAAATGATCTAACTATACATTTTCGTTTATAGAACAAGTAATATAGCAAATGATACATGTTCTAACGAGTTGGTAACCACTGTCGTTCCACACTGAATGCTTTCTTTCCTGAACAACTTATCTTGTAATACTTGTCTTTGTCGTAACAAATGATACAACTAAAGATAATTGTGGATTACTGAATGAATGTTCTAATATACTTTCACAAGAGACAGATGAATCTATGCATTCTTACCTGAATCGTCAATCTTGGAATACTTTGATATTTTTATGAAAATGACAACAGAATGAACACTTTTTTTGTGTGAATAGTTTATTGAAAGCAAAAAGAAACAGATTGAATATATTAAAGCGCAGACAAATATATAAAAAATGATATTAACTTCCTAAAAAAATTACCTAATATATAATTAATATTTTATATTTTTAGATTTTTGTACAAAATAAATTTGTACTCATCTGAGAACTCTAAAAAACGAATAATTTTGAGAGATACAAAAATGAAGAGTGGGAATTAAATATATTATTACAATGTTTGAGAATATTTTCATGAAATAAAATTATAAAATAAAATAAAAATAATAATAACATTTATTTTTTTAAATATTAAATTATATATTTTTAATTTAAAATTCATGTTATTATAAAAATAATATATAATAAATACATTTAAGTTATAATAACATATTTTTGATTGTAACTTGGATGCCAAGGGACCGTTGTTTGCCAGTGTACACATCGAAAACTCGATTATGGGTTTGTTGTCTGGTTAAACTTACAAATTGCCTTACGACAATTAAAACATACCCTTAGCATCCTGTGGGTATCCGTTTGTTAATTAGCCTTACCTGCAAGTGATTAGAGGTGGCCTGAGGTGATTCATCGATATAAACTTTGAAAGGATGCTACGCACCCTACATGGTAGGTACATTTTCTATAGCTACATCGTTACATTATACGAAGTATGTAATGTGTAAAATTTCAGGCGGCGAAAGTTGTGCGTGAAAATTTTGCGCGAGACAGACAGTAAAAATTTACGCTCGACGATACCATATGCATACCAAAGTAATTGGCTCGTTTATCTTCGAACACGTTTTATTACATGGGGAATATTTATGAAAATTTAAATTCGTAAAAAGTGGTTAGCGACGCGATTAGTAAGAAATTTACTTATTAAAAGTTTACTTTTCATGGTTAATCAATTTTCATATATGTATAACCAATTAACACAGTATTTTATAATCTTATGCTATGCATCTTCAAGTGATTCATCACTAAAATTATTTTAACTGTGCTAGTTCACCTTTTAGATATTGTTTTTAAATACTATGTGTATTTATGAGATGTTTCTATATCCTTTAATCAGAGTGTGATCTCATTAAGCAAACAAACTTTTAAACTCACTCGATTGTATCCACATTTTTAAAAAACAACTAAATACAATTTGAGATAAAAAATCTTAACCTTCATCCGTCCCTCAAATCGACTGTACACTTAAGTCCCTCGGGTCTTTTTCGACCCAGGTAGAAATTTTTGACTTAAAAGAAACAAAATGCAAATTAATTAAATTAATTTTATTAGTAACGGTAATATTGACTGTTTACGAATAATAAAGAGCGATTTATGGGTTAATTATTTGTTTATTACATTTATTACATACATTATAGGAAAGTGCCTTACAAATAAATCTTTTACAATATTTACATTCTAATGCATGTTTATTGTCCGATTTTGGGCAAATGTGACATCTACCTTTTTTTTGAACACGTATCCTTGCTGTTGGTACTTCTAAAGGAGATGTAGTTGTGCATTTTTGTTCTAATATAAATTGTTGTCTTTTATCAATAATTTGCCCACGGTTTCAATGAAAATTCTCCTTTGATAATTTTTTTTTATATTCCAATCTGGATAAACTCATGTAAATATAATAAATGCATTTGATATAGATATATCTAATATATTGGCAAAAAAAGTAATTGGTCGTCTATTTGTTTTTCTTCGAGTACTGTAATTGGCTATTTTTGCCTAAGGTATCAACTCCTCCTTTCGTTAAAATATAAATAATCTAATATAATGTTTGGTTTATTTTCAGAACCACCTGACAATTCCTTCCTTATGTGAAGAGTGCTCTGAAGAACAACACATTTCTTTTTTTTAGGAATGTATGACACTAAAAATGCAAATTTTTAAGTAAAAATTGCTTTGCCTTTTACTTCGAGCAATACGGATGGAATTGACGTTTTATTTTTTTGAATAGTGCCAATTATAGTACTTTTTGTTATAAGTAACATTTGATCTTGTTCATAAGAAGTGAAAAAGTTGTCAACTGTTACATTTCTCCCATCAAGTTGTTGACACAAATCTAAAACCGCTCGCCTTCCTTGATTCCTTGCAGGTGCTTCACCAGCTACTTTTCCAGTGTATATATCTATATTCCAAACATAACTATTTTTGCTAGCACCCAAAATTTAATCCCATATTTAGCCGGCTTTTTTGGCATGTATTGTCGAAACGGAATTGTATGAAACCAATTGCTTATCGATTATTACATTTTCGCCCAGATTATAAAGGTATGGTAGTATTTCAACCCATTTATTCTAAAGTTCTCGAATTGGGGCTAATTTGTCAGTATTTCTTCTAGCAGCTCGTGTACTACGATCATCAAATCGAATGACTCGATATAATTTTGAATCGTTTTAGTGACATAGTAGCCCTGAATATATGTCGACCCTTTGTTTCGTGCCATAAATTTTCCAAATCCTCATTATTCAATTTATATATACCAGCTAACAACAAAAGTCCAATATATGCATCCAATTTGATAATATCAATATTTTCCAATCCTCTTTATACACGATTGTCTTCCAAAATGGTATTTTGAATAATAATAGTTTTTATAGAATTTGTAAACAATAATTGAAATGCAGAGTTCTGTTGATATGCGAGAAACAGCATACCTTGTGATTCCAGGGGTAGTTCTAATCATGTTTGATGATGATTGACGGCTATGTTGACGGTTTTGATCGCCATTTAATACCTTTTTCTTTAGAAAGATATGATGTAGATCCAGGAGGTACATCATCTATGTCACTATCAGAAGTTTCAGTCAATTCTTCAATATGATCTGACGTCTCTGAGCAGGTATCATTTCCCGATGAAAATTCAAGTTTAATCACTTCAAAAGAGTATTTCTTAGAAGGTGATAAACAATAAACATCTGTTTGCGCCGGGAATTCCAATAATTTGACCTAAAATAGACTTGGGTCATTTTCGACCCGAGGGACTTGAGTGTTACTTTTTTTACAAGAGATAATCCAGGTAACATATTTATTTTTTCTTTTCAAAAATTAGTTTATTATCTCAACAAAATCAAAGTCACGAAATTACAGATATGTAGTATTAATATTTTAAGATATATTTGCAAAACAAAATCGCTTCGGGTCGAAAAAGACCCGAGGGACGGATGAAGGTTAATAATATATAGTTTCATTGGTATAATTATATCGCATAGATTTTTTCTTATAATGTAGGTAAATAAATTACATATTTAGGTTTTCGAGAAAATATTTAAAGTGCAACTAGAATATTGAAATTTAAACTATACCGTAAATTCTTGACATACATTTTATTAACACATAATAGCAAAAACTCAAACATATGAAATTCAAGATTTTTTCCTGGAAATGAATCGCATGTAGAGTTTCATATATTACGTTATCACTTTATTACCTGTGATGAACGGCGTTAGCTCTCTTCGCAAATTTATGTTAATCTCCGAGCTCTGCAAGTAGGAAAATTTGCTGAAGCAAATTTAATTTCGCCGCCGCGAGTCCTGGAAAGTGTTCCAGGAAATTTAACTTTGGGTGTTTTTATGCGCCTCTTTGAAGACGAAAACTCCAAGCATTGATGCCCATACACAGTTCTTGAAGTTAAAAAACACAAGAATTGCGTTTGGACAATCAAAGCTTAAAGTTTACGATACGCTCTCGAAGGTGTCTTTGTTGAAATTTAGTAAATCATTTATTTAAATGCATTAGCGATACATTATAATATGCTTTTAAATAAATGATTTATAGTTATTACTCTATTGACGCATTGCTCCAAACAGTGACGCCCATACGCATATCTCGAATATACAATTTAACGAGAAATGCGTTTGGACAATCAAAGTTGAGAACAATTTTACGATTATGTAAAACACTTTACATTTAAATTGTACATATAAAGCAAGTTTGTTACATTAAAATAATTTTAACATTTCATCTACAAGCTAATTAAAATTTTGTTTCAATACATACAATACCTTTTTACATACATAAATTATTATGTATGTAAAAAGATATTAATACCTTAATTTTTGGATATTATATTTATTTATATAAGTATTTTTTGAATACATTTATTTATCTTATACTTGTGTATTTATTTTGTCACTTAGTACTCTTTCAAATTATTAAAAATAAGGAAAGGCAATTTTCTTATAATATATACATATTTCTTATTTTACTTAATACATCAGTATGGTAATAACAGTATCAAAATAAGATTAAATAACACTTATTTGTCTTAAGCAAATATAGTTAGATAAATATAAAGTATATAACTATATTTACATCTCTTTAGCATAACTTAAATTTGGTATCATTTATTACTCTTTAAGTGATTTTTCAGTTCTTATATTTTTATTTAATACATTAGTGCAAATTTCGAAAAAATCTTTTCTGACAATGAATTCTGTATTATTTTTATTAAAATTTTCTGTAATACATAACGGCTTAAGAAATTTAATGTTTTTATTATTAAAGTATGCATTATAATCAGAATCGATACTTCTTTATATTAAAATCATTTTAATTCATAATAAACGTATTTATAATGAAAAAGCATAATTAAAATGTATACCAGTGACAATATAAAGTTAGCCCCTATAAATTGTATACAGTTAATGACTATTATATCTCAATGCAAATTATTTACTTAATAACACCCACTTAAATTTTTGGTGCTGCGAATATCTCTGGATTTTCCTAAAACAAAAATTACAATTTATTAGTAAAATATTTCGGATTTAAACATATTTTTTTTTTAAAAGAAAATAGAAGTTGATGAGTACAAAAATAATTTGTCAAAGAAATGGTCGCGTTTACTTTTTTATATGATTTAAATACACCCATACCTCGCTATACGGCCGCTCTTTATACGGCCTTTCGCTATAACGGCCCTCTTCAATTAAGGCACGTTTTCGATTAGCGGCCTAAAATGTTTCGCTATAACGGCAAAAAAACTTTTTTTCGATGTCGATTTTAAAAAAAATTTAAAAATAGATTTAATTTGCATAATTTTAAAATGAAAGGTGAAGCAGCTAGCGCCGATGAGGCTGCATCTAAGGAATATCCCAACATTTTAAAGGGAATTATTGAAAGAGGTGGTTATAAACCTGAACAAGTGTTTAACGTAAACGAAACAGGGCTTTATTGGAAGCAAATGCCTGATTGCACGTACATTTCAAAAACCGAAAAATCTGCGCCTAGTTATAAGGTGTCTAAAGAACGATTAACTTTGCTACTTGGTGCAAATGCCGCGTGTGATTTTAAGCTTAAACCACTTTTAATATATTTGTCCGAAAATCCAAGGCCTCTTAAAGGACTAAATAAAAATCAATTACCCGTCATATGGATATCCAACAAGAAAGCTTAAATGACTAAAGCTACTTTAGAGGATTGGTTTAAAAATCACTTTTGCACAGAAAAGAAAAAATATTTGCGAGACAATAACTTAAGCAACAAGGCTTTGCTAATTTTGGATAATGCACCAGGGCAACCTATTAATTTATCCGAACTATCTGAAGATGTCATGATTGAGTATCTTCCGAAAAATACAACAGCTCTGATCCAACCAATGGATCAGGGTGCAATAGCCACTTTTAAGGCATATTACCTACGCCAAACTTTCCGACAACTTATAAGGGAAACCGATGGTAAATCTTCAATTAAAACATTTTGGAAAAACTATAACATCAAGGATGCTGTTGACAGCATCAGTGAATCATGGAAGGAATTAAAATTAACAACAATGAACCATGTTTGCAAAAAAATATGGCCAGAATGTGTAAAAAGTACTGATGCAGAAGTTAATTGCCTTCCTGAAATTAGGCAAAACATTTTGGATCTAGCATATGATTTCGACTTTGAAGGTTTGAACGAACGTGATGTGCTTGATCTACTTGAAGCTGATAGGGAGCCCCTTTCATATAAGGAGCCCCTTTCAGTTGCAAGCAGAACCGGCATTTGATGAAGAGACAGAACCTGTTGTATTCAAACAGCTAACATTAAAAAAATTGTCAAAAGCTTTTTCCTATTTCGAACAAGGAATAAACATCTTCCTTGAAAACGATACTGACGTCTAACGTAGCGCTAAAGTTTCTTGAGGAATTAACTCAGCCATTAGCTGCTATTAATCACTGAAGAACTGAATAGACAAAAGGCAAGACAAACAACGTTGGACAATTTTATTAAGCCAGGCTTATCCTTACCAGCGAAAAATGAGGACGACAGTGATCTGCAGGTTGCCATTTCTTCATCGTGTTCAGATTAAAGCCATTTTAAAAAAAATATGTATGTATTCATACACATATTTTATGTAACATGAAGTTGTTTCATTTTTGTTTATGGATTATTGTTGGTTTTTGGAGTCTGTTATTATTTTATGTACAAATGTATGTACTTGTTATGTATGTATTTTTGATTTAAATAAAATAAAAAGATAAAATGTATTTTAAATGATAAATTATGTTACATATTTAACAAATTTGGAACCGATCCCATTGAATTTGTATGAATTTGTATTAGAATAATTGATTCGTTATACGGCTTTTCGCTTTGCGGCTAAGTTTCGTAGACTATCGTATTCTAGGCCGTAAAGCGAGGTATGAATGTAATTTTGCGTTCTATTAGTATATAGTTTATGTTACAGATTGTGTAAATAAACATATTTTCACGAAAATGTCTTGGTCACTATTCACTCAGAATCCTCATTAAAAATAAAAGATACCTAATTTTTGTTAATTAGGACTAATGATAAATAAAACACATGCTATGTTAAATGCGAATAAAAAATAAAATAAAATTATACAAAAAACGAAAAATTACAATAGATTTTTTGATCTTTTTAAAAAGGACTAATTTATATTATTGTTTTTTACCTTGGTAGTTTATTATTTAATTAAAATATTTTGTTAGATAAATAGTATCAATACAAGTATATACGGATTTTAAGAAGCCTTATGGGTTTTAAGAAAGCCTTTGTTTGTCATGGGTTTTTATCAAAAATAAACAGTCAGACCTTGTTGCTTGGATGATTCAACTCGGTTATTTTCTCTCTATTTATTATTTTCTCGGTTATTTTTTTATTGTTGTTTGAAAGATCGTAGACAGTTTTTTACTTAAGTGGACTATACATATGTATTTAAACAAACATAACACTTATAATATTTATAATAAAATAATATTTTTATGTTAATTTTTTTTTACATGATTTTTTTTATTCACGGGTATTTTTGACGTCATTGATTGTACTTTTTTAAATTTTCATCGTCAATTTATTACGATTTTTAGATTAAATTATCTTTTTTACATATATAAGTAATTCTTGTTACAGCTGTAATGTTTATCGCTAGATTTTTAAGTTCAATATGTCATTACAGACATATTTCTTTCAAAACTGATTATTGTTTTTGGCCTCAAACATATATTCCAATTCAGAAGATTACTGAAGGTTTATATCTGAAAATTTGTTTGTCTGAAAAACTGGTTTTTCAATATTGGCAAAAATATATAAAGAATATTGAACATACTCCTGTATTATTTTAAATATAAAAACTTTCCTAAAATTATTTTTGTTATAATTGACTTTAATTCATATTATAAAATAGACTGTTGAAGTTTAAGTTTTGCTATGAATTTTTTATTGTTTTAATAACAATTTGTATTCAATTTGTTTCTTCCTTAAAGTTTCTTGTTAAGTTCGTGCAATTTTATTGTGATATCTTTAAGGAAACATACATCCAAAACACATTATTTATCGTATGAATTTTATTAATAAAAATAAGTATTTCTTTCCTCAATTTCTAAATTTTTTTAAGCATTTATCGTGACTTGGCCATCGAATTTTTAAGTAAATATAGTAAATCGTTATTTTAGTTCTTAAAAGATAATTTTAATATTACATAGTTTTTTATTGCGTTAATTGTTTTAACGACAACTAACATAGCATGGTTTATATTAAATACTTTAGGTGCAAAAAACAATGGCAAATGAAAAGCTCCTAAAATTTGGAGTTTTATGTTATTGCTTATCTACGCTCAAGGTTTAATTTACCAGCTTTATATTCTTACTGATTATCGAAGCTGTGGCATCTATGGTGATCCCAGTTAGATTTGTTAATTTTATTTTATGGTCATGCATGTAATTAATATTTTATTTAAGCTTGTTTTATAATTTTTCCGGTTGTTGTATCTTTAAAGAAATTCTTTAGTCACACCCTTTTTACACTTTAGTTCGCAGAATTATTAAATCAGGATCTAATCTGAAATCTAAAAGAGCAAATATTCTCTCTTTATCAGAAAATGTTTTTGAGATACTTTTATAAAAAAATATTTGTTTATTATCCGTTATTATACAGTAGCGGTTTTTTAGAAGCGTTGGGATACGTTTAATAAAATATTGATGGGTAGTATCGACAATCAATCGAATTTATTTTTGGGTTCACAATCGCATCCTCTTCTGATGCTCGTTAGAACTAGAAAATCCGCACTAGCCGACTCGACAATGGCTTTCGCTATCCAGTTCCTCAATACGCTAGCATTGCACAATAATATATTTAATGTCAGTTACGAGAAGCTGGTCCGGTTTGTATCATTTGATTTTAATATGTCATGCTTTCTGTTCTCTTTTTTACTATGTATTATTTTTATAATTTTTTCTCTATGTATTTTAATATTAAAATGAATTTTATATTTTTTTTTGATTTTTAACTGAAAAGTCATATTGGTAATAACTAGTAATGGGTTTAACATAATTTTCTTCAATACTTGCCAAATTTCAATTCTTCTCTGCTTGATATATAGTTTTTTCTGTTTATACAGAACTAAACCTCTCTTTATTTTGCGATAACTAATTTAATATGCTTTACATTCATTTTACGGAAGCAAAGAAAATCTGCTAATGAAATGTAGCTATATTTCCCTTGTTTATTTTATTTTCCAAAAAAAAATATGTATTTTGTTATACATTTTTACAAAATATCTGAAATGCATTACACATACTATTTTCAATAGTTCAAACATGAGGTAAAATAATTTATGGCTTGGTTTACTAGGAATACTATTTTTGGTTTTTGTATAGTTTTATGATAATATCTTAAACAGAAATATTATTTACAAAATAAATAATTATTATATGTAAATAGCATATGTTTAATATATTTTAAAAACACTTTTGTACGTGTCTTTATATGTATGTATTATATACTATGTAGTACATACACCTTCATAGGTTATTCAATTGTACTCTATTAAACTTCTTGGTTTTTCTTGTGCCGGTAATAAATCTAAAATATATTATTATCGTGTTCTATCGCTGTCTTATATAACAAAAATCCTTTGCAGTATATTATATTTTCAGCCAATTTGTACTTTCTCATATTTTTCACGAGAGAATAAAATATATATCTTGTAGTCTTCATAAATTTATAAATTGTATTATATAGTACAATAAATAAAACATACTATATATAAACGAATGTATAGGTTATTTAGTTGCTGCATTGTTAAAATTTTATAAACAACTTTTGTATTTAAGTATCTATTTACGATAATAATTTATTATTAAAATTCACGTAACCGCAAATATGTAATAGATAAAATTGTAGTTTAATTAAAGTCAAGTAATTGTATTATACTTTAACGATTGTATTAGCTTTATTTTAAACATTTAGATGTTTAATTTATATTAAGAGCCATATAGAATAAAGTATTAAGATATTTGATTTTTTTTATTACCCAAAATTGTGGTGTAGTAATAATAAATCAAAATATATTTCTGCTCAATTTTTTTTTGAGGTATTTATTTTTTATTTTACAAAAAATACTTTTAGGTTTATAAATACAGTAGTGTTTAATATTATTAAAAATAGCTAATAAGCTATCATCTATTCACTAGTACTGCTAAGTAGACAGTGATCAGAAAATATTGCTTTATATTAAAGCGGTTCAATTTACAATTTTCCTGTCATTTAATAATTTGGACAATTTTGTTCAAAAGTCCTTGCAATGTTGCTATGCAATACTGTACATTAAAAACGACCAACAATGTTCATGATAGACAGCCAAGAATTGTAGTTCAGAACAATGGCGACATGTCTGGTCATTTACAGTCATGTCAATCATGTATAAATCCCTTCCTTGTCCATTGAGTCTCATTTTATGACAATGCATTTACAAACGCTCTGTTTGTTTGCTGTTAATCACAATAAAATAAAATCTGCAATGTGCAAACCTCTGTAAAATATATTTATTTAAAAAAATCTTATTTAAAAATCATTACCGATTTACCAGTATTTTTTTATTAAAAATGTCTTATTTTAATATATTTTTTGCAGTAATGTATACATTATTAATACATGGCTATGATCTAAAAACCTAATAAAAATAACAAGGGTTTCTGTCAATAATATACTTTAAAAGAAAAAAATACAATCCTTAAAAGCACGCGAAATATAAGTTTAGCAAATATGATTTCAACTTAAGTTTCAAAACTCGATAGAATTAAGATTAATACTAATGAAGTGATTCTATGAAATATAAAATGTTTAATTTATTTAGTTGACAAGTTGTTAATTTAAATTATAAAATACATGTTTTTAATCCTAATTAGCTGTGGAGCTGAGGCAAGTTATATTATACATCTAAAGCAAATCGTGCCTTGGCATTTTTCGCGTATATGCATATACATCTGTTCTAGTCGCATTCACAGATTTTTAAGGTAAGTAAATTTATCCCCATATAACAAATTCCATGTTAATAAAAGGGATACAAATAGAATATTTGTATCTAAAGAAAGATTTTACTTTTGCATAGCAAGTACCTAAGTATATTGAAGTGGAAAGATTCACTTAGTCATAGAAATATTTATGTAATCAAATATTTCTATAAGGTACTGAGAAGTATCAAGCATTGTTCCTATATACTTGCCTAGATCTATTGTTTTGTCCATCTTTGCGAAATAAAGCAGTTGTTAAATTTGCTCTAAATTAGCAATTAGACCTTGAGTTAAATAAAACTTTACTTTAAATTAAATTTTGTTGTTAGTATTGTTAATTTTAGTTATTATTTTGATCTTTTATTGTTTATATGACATTCTGAAAAAATATCGTTATCGACTTTATCGTTAAAAGGATAATATCAATAGATTAATATATAAATATGAGACTAATAAAACCTATATATTTGACATCTGTATTTTTTTATTGTTTTACACATATACATATAGTAATATTATCTCTCATATTTGTATTTGCTAGTACAAAACATTATTTTATATTTATATATTTTTCATCTCCCAAGTCTTTTGTAACTATGACAAAAATTTACTACAAATTTTAGGATAGCTGCACATATTTCTGACTTCATTGTTATGGGTTGTGTGGCACGTAGTTTTTAGCTAGCGATACGTAAAGATATTTTTATTTAATTTAATATTGAGTTATAGAAAAGTAAGCTAGCAGATACATATTTATTTAAGTGTCTGGATAAAATTGTACTAGAATGCTTATCTGAATAAAATCGCGTTTTAAATTGTTTGTATCATAAAAGATAGAATAGGACCCTCAAATATATTTGAGAGAGATATAGAAAAACACATTTTTTTAAAGCTTTTTTTATGAACATTGGGCTTACTAAATATAATAAAAAGCACATTTGTACATTAAGAAAAAAATTATAATATGAAGTCTTTTTTTTCTGTTTATGGTGTATGTATGGTATATGTATGTTTATTTAAAATTGGTTTGATGTAAAATATAGCAATTAAGCTAAATAAATTAAATAAATAAATAGAAAAATTTATGCAGACAGGTGGTTAAACGAGAAAGCGTGGATTTTTATTTTTAGCATACAATATATGACTGTTTAATTTGAGGTATATTATGGCATACAAATAAAGATTTTAACTATGTAAAAAACGGTTTACCCGGTCCATAAATAGTATTTTTTTAAATGTTTTTAGATGAATGTGTGTTATGTGTTTTGTAAAGCTTTTTAATGGACTTTACTTTGCAAGTTCAATAAATCGCTAGTCAATTAAGCTGTGCATATATTATTTTTATTATTTTTCTAGCCGCGACGACGCGATCTATACTATTAAGACCGAAGCTTATATATTCAGAATTAAACGTATAGAATACCGTAGTAATACCACAAAAGTTTACTTTTGTAGTTACTTTAAACGTTAATATATATATATATTTATTTATTACGATACACGATTTATCACTCTTTTTGTGAATCGGAGTTAATTTATTTTTTCACAAATCTGAAAACGATTAGGTTTAAAGCGACAAATTAAATTTATAAAATAAAATCAAGGAGATTAATCTGACAGCCCGTCAATATAAAATCCGATCCCGTTGAACTACGCGATTTGAGATTTTCAAAACTTGTCTAAAATGTAAATTTCGTAAATGTCTAAAATGTAAATTTCGTTTATAGCAAACGGACGAGCAGCAAAGATGATGATGATGCTTCTTAAAATCTTAAATTATAATGAATGAATTTATTATAGCTTTCTTATGAAGGTTTAATCGACATTAGCATTGTCGATCAAGCTGATAACCGCTTAATCGATTTACAGTTCAGAATGAGGGTCAACTTTGCGGGGAAGAAGGAGAGATATCGATTCGGACCCTCGACGGTGTCCGACCGAGTGTCCCCCTATTCTGGTCGAGGTGGTTGAGGGGTCGAAATTGGCCATAAAATGCCTTGGAATGGAATGGGTTTAAGCGGCCCGGAGGACAAATAAAAGAAGTATGTCCGGCAGCGACCTTCCAACAATGAACCCTTATTATCTTATTTTATCGTTTGTTTCACAACAATCTTTATCGACGCTTGACGTGCACACTTAAACGGTAACTAGAATACACACATTCCTAATATTTGATATTATCCAACATAAATTAAAAAACTGTGTAAAAAAGACACATATTTTCCAAACATTATAAGCTTTACATATCTTGTCTAGGAGAACACAATTATCGCAGATTAGGTTTTTTATTATATACAACCGATTTCCCTTTTATTTAATACTACTAATTGCATCAATAGAATATGAAATATAATTGCTTGATTTGATTTTACTTATATTTTTATATCAATAAAAAAGAATAGTGAGCAATTTGATTTAAATATAAATAAATTAATTTAAATATAAATAATTAAAAATCGCTACAAAAGAAATGGTTTTGGTTTTTGTGCAAAAATATAATTTTTGTTTTAGTTATGCATATATTTTACTATAATAGATATTTAAAGCATAACTTACTTAATCTATCTCTACATTTACCGTTTGTTTGTTTGCTTTATTTCGAAAATAAAAATTCTTGAATTTTAAAACCGTTATATTTTTGTGTTTATTCAGTTTTTAAACCACCATATTAAATTGTACAAGCTTAGCTTAGAGATTAAGGCCCGTCAAATCTTTTAACTTAATTAAACGCAGAGTAAAACATTTTGTATAGTAGTGGGATAATCATACTACACAAATGCAGTAAAGTAAAACTGGCGTAAAATACAAAGCTTTTGAATAGCACGAGCCCTTTGTTTGATCGGCAAATTGATTTTCACCTTTAGCCTTTCTTTCTCTCTTTCTCTTTCTCCTATTTAATCTGCTCCGAGTGCAAAATGCGAAAGTCTCTTCCGCGAAACGGTTTAGCGATAAAATTAACGATGGTCTCTATTAATTGCTTTCAATTTAATTCAGACGAGATTATCAGAACAGAATGTACGAGGGATGTTCGGATGGTGCTTAGAATTTACTATACAAATATGAACATATAATACTCGAAAATGTAAAATTGATATGTATTTTTCACGAATGTAATTTGAATAATTTAATGACATATATGTAAATATATATATAAATATATTTTGCGAAATATAATTAATGAATAATTTAAGATTTACTTACATTACGTTCATGAAACATTCAACAAGTTCTATAATAATAATTCATATTATAATCAATAAATTAAAGTAAATTCTGGTAAAATAAAAGTAATGTTTAAACACCATTTTACCACCAAATATATTTTTTTTGAATTAAAAAATAACGTAGGCGTTTTAGTATGTCTTTCTTTTTATAATGAACTAAAACCGATGCACATTTAGTTTATTTTTAGATGTAGATTTACAACTTTTAATATTAAAAATATATGACAGTGTAAAATATTTTATTTTTTTCCATTGAGTTAAACACAAATATCCTTTAGGGTTTCCTCATGAATTCAACTATGGCCCTATGCTTTTTGCGTTATTTATTAATGAATTCTGCGATAAATCTTCCAAGATTCTCGGTTTTGCTATAAAGAATGCATTTTACTCCGATCAGTTATTCGTATTCTCTATGACAGCTTAGTTTGCAGCATTCTTGTATTGGGATCTATAGTTAACAATCACTAAACAGCTCAATAAATCCATTTTATAAGTCAATTACTTCTTAATAGCCTGAAGATCATAACTCAAGTGTCGATGATTAGTCCACGTCCAATTATTATTGTAAAATTTATGAAATACACCTTTAACCTTCACTGTTTTTCATCTTCTATTTGGTGTCGGAAATAGCTAACTCGATTTCTAAATTTTTTTGTGTATTAATATTTTGTAACCATTATCGTTTAAAAATGTGTGTATAATTTAATTTTGTAATTAACTAATAATTATATATATTAATACAAACTCAAAATTATAATCTTAAGCCAAATACTATTTATATATATTTTTATAGAAGTACAATTTTTTTATTCTAATAAGTTGTTAAGTATATTACTTTTATAATCCCAGAGATTTTAAAATGTGTGCGTAGTAGTAGATTTTCTTGTTTTGTTTCCCAGGAAAGTGTATTTTTCCAGAAAAACGTTTTATTTTAATGATATTATTATTCGCCGCCGATTACAATGTTCGTAATTAAATATTGAAAAATTAATTTATTTTTTAAGGGCGAGAACAAAGGACGTTGAAAAATAAAGGGCGAGTGAGAAATCGCTTCGTGTTTTATTGTATTTTATGGTAAATTTTTTCTTCGTCGTAAATTGTTTTTACAGTGTCATTTTATTATTGCGTAAAAATGATTAAAAAAATAGTCATTAAATTTGATTATTTTCAAAATATGTTCTCCTATTTTCTTAATATATAAAAGAAATATATGTTATATTTTATTTATTTAAAAAATAATCATACTTGTATACTTGTGTTACTCCACACCAGTCATACATACGTTCGAATGGGTTAATTGTTTATAAATTTAAATTTTATAGTTAGTGCGCTTTTTTTTTATTAAATTTCGCTCTAAATGTCACAATGGCGGCATGCCCTTTAATGCGAAGTCATAAAATATGTTTATTAAATTTAAGCTTGGAGTCCAAAGTCAGGTTTTTAACGCTTGTTTTGATTTGACGATATTGCCCTTTTCATTTAGGTGAGATAGTGACAAAGTTTGTCTACATTTCGTGAATATAATTGCTTCTGTTTTAATTCTGTTAATTTTACTTTCCATCTCTCAAAATATTTATTTAAAATTTAAAAAGATTTTTTTAAATTTATTCACAATTTCATTATATAGTAAAACAACATAGCTTATATTTTTCAGGTATGAGCATATTAAGCTTAGAGGATAGTTAGGGGTTTTATTTTTGTATAATTTATGAATTAACCCGTCATGCTATACTGTATCGAAAGCTTTTTCTATATCTAACATTAACTGTACTCTTTATCATATTAAAAATATCGCATATGTGTTTCGTTAAGTTATTAAGTTGCTATTTTGTTGAGTGATTTTTGAAACCAAACTGTTCGTTAATAATTATATTCCCCAAAGTCTTTAAACGCATAAGGATTATTTTTTTTAAATATTTTACTAAGTGACGGTTATAAGCTGATGAGGCGATAACTAATCGGATTTGTAGTATCTTTATTGCGTTTTTTAATCGGATGAGTTTTAATGATTTTCCAGACGGTTGGGAAATATGCAAAAGATAAGCAAGCGTTAAAGATGTTTGTTAAATAGTGAATGCAAATTCCTAAGATAATAATTTATATATTGCAGAACCTTTTTTATTTTTTTAAGTTTTTAATAACATTCCAAATTCAGTACGGAGTGTTACCATTTTTTAGTAAATTTGTACAATATAAAAAAAAGCGTCAGCTAACACCCCTGCCTTATCCTGATCCGTGTCAGCTATATTTTTAGTTTTTAGTAATGGAATTTCTGTGTATGTATTTTCAAGCGATTTAGTTATTTTTTAACAATTAATTATTTTTTGCTTTTAGGTTTTTAAGTTTATGCAAGCACATTTCGTTTTTAATGCATCATATTTTATCGCAAATATCATCTGTCAGTTGGTTTATTAAAATTTTCAGTTCTGCAGATTTAGTTTTTTGTATAGCTGCTTTCTCATTTAATTTTTATTAATTTATAAATCGACGGAGTAATAGCAATATAATTAAAAAAAAAATTGACGGTACTAATGATATTTTAGCTTGTTCGATTACGGTTGCTAAATAATTAATATCATAGTTTTAGTGTCCGTTGAGGCATAGTTGTGTCGCCCAACCACTATACGGGACTCGACAATAATCCTGATACCCTTCCAATCAGCATTGTTATAATCAAAGCTTAAAATTCACGCTGTACATAGAATAGTTTCAAATTAATTATAATTCATATATAAAATTGATACGGGCATTGTACGATATATATTTGCCATATTATAATGTTGTTTTGAAACGGTTATTAAATAAAAAATAATTCATATAAAGGCAGTGCTTAATAAAGATCTAATGGTTATTGATGGATATTATTATGACTTACTATAATATTTTTTATTTATTTTTGTTCAAATATGACCATATTTTTGTATTGCGTTATAATGATCATTATTTAACTGCGAAACTTTAACAGCGACATAAAATGATAAGTTTGTATCCGATTCTCACATACACAAATGCCTAACAGTCGAGTTTGTTTTCATTAAGTGTTTCAAGAGCGGCGCTTTTACTGTCTCAAAGAGCTTACACAATTTAAAAGAGAATAATGTATAAAGACAATATTTTCATCATCTCTGGCAACCCTTCAATATTCGCAGGGAAATTCCACGTTTAGAACATAATGCTGGAAAATTATTCGCATCTCATTGACGGCACACGAATTTTCAAAGAGACCCGATAATGTAATTGATTCCGGCTGAACACTTTCCCGATTGTCCTTGATATTAGAAAGCAATCGATGATATTAGAAATTATATAAAACTTATCGTTTTTAACTTTAACTATACAATAACATGTTTTATATAAAGTTACATCATGCATATTTATTTATAATAAAAGATCGTTGTGTCGTTTTGTACAAGTGTTTTGCACATTATTTAGAAAGTTATTTATTTATTTTGGAAATAGAAGGGGACGCACAGTAAGTCCCTGCAGCAAATATGTGTTTAAATTATGCTTAAAATTTATTAAAAAAAGAATTAAATGGTATATAAAAAAATAGGATCTATGAAGATATGAACACTTGATTTTAAAACTATTTAAACAATAAAAGTTTTTTTAATTTTATTAAAACTAAAAATAAAGCAAAAGCACAGGTTTAAATCTTGGTAATCCTGTAAATGTATATTCATATATAAAATAATTATATTTTGTATAACGTATGACAATTGAAGATTGTCAGAAAATCTATACGAAAAATTATTTACTCGCCAGCACAAAAGGTATTACTGCGGATTTTCCATAGATATTAATATTTATAAGAAATAAAAATAAAGGAAAAATGAATTAGGAAAATCTCTGTTATATTTTTTGCTATATTAAGAATAAAAAATAAGAATTACAATTATATCACTGAAGTATATTATTTTGCTTCAAAGAACGCTTAAGAGATAGACAAATCGTAATGCTTTCAGTCGAATAGTGGAAAGGTTTAGTACATTTGGTTCAATAAATCCAATACATCTTATACTACAAACAAACAACACCATCGCTACAATGCTGCAGCAATAAATAACACCAATTGTATGTGAATTATTTTTCGTATAATATAAATTGTATAATATTTATTTTTCATTAAATATAAATTTTATATTTTTAGTACTAACTTCGTAAAAGTACTAACTTTAGTAATAACTTCGTAGGTCAGTACCTACGAAGTTTTAGCTACGTTTAGAGATTGCATAAATTATTTTAAGGCAAGGCTTAAAATTTTACCTTAAATAGTGAGTCGTGCTTTTGCCTTTAATACCTGAGTACTCTTTTTTTTATATTGGTGTTAATACACATTTGGACTTCATACTCCAATGTGTATAAAAAAAACATAATATATAGCAAGTGAATATTTTAAACAAAATTACATGTTTTATGAATTTCTTGAAAAAGATCAGTAATTACGGTCACTAAAAACATTTGTAAAGTGGTAGGTGATGTCCTGAAACTTTTAAGTCTGGTCAAAAAATAACAACAATCTTTAATTGTGATCAGCTGGATGGTTTGCGCGAGGAAGTAAAAATAGCTTACATTAGGCAAAAGAAGTTAAATAGTTATGCAAAAAAAAACTCGTCCTTATGTGATGAAATTGACTCTCGATAAAATCAATGAACTTTTTTTTGTCATCCTTATTTTTCAGACCTTGCTTCTTCCTAATATCATTTATTTTGATTGATGAAACACTTACTAAGCGAAAAAAAATACAGGCGATGAAAATGAGACTATTTCAAATCAAATCCTCAAATAAAAGGAGTGGTGGATGGAGGTTATATACATATTTAGATAGAAATTACCAAATAATAATATTATAGATATATATAAAATAACAATAATTACAAAATAAATTTGTTTTATGTATTTTATTGTTTTGTAAGTACATATTGTAATATTTATTAAATTGAAGCACTTTAAACTACACTATATGATGTTGTATTTAGCTTCAAGCTATGATGTCCATACCCAATTCGTGATCATAATTTACAAGAATTGCGTTTGGACAATCATAGCTGAAAACCAATGATCAGTTCTTATGTGGTTAGAATTTCATCTTGCAGCTCTCCATATGATGTCATGCTGTAATCCTGTATAACAATTATAAGTGATAGTTACTCATTTTGAAAATTTCACTTAAATTCTTCATAACTCGCTGCAAATCCATTAAGAAACATAAAATCGCATAAATATTAATTATTAATTATTCGCATTATAAGTTTATAATCATAATAATTAAAATATATATACTTACATTAAAATATTTAAATCCATGAAACCGAAGTATAATAATAAGCTTTTTGACGATTATTTCTTAATCCTTTCCAAGAACAGTAAATTGGATATTCATGTATGTGTATATTAACTGATAGTTATTCATTATACATCGTCATAAAATTCGCTTGCAACTTTAAATTTAATTTATATTACTCTGTATTAATTTGTCATTTAAAGTTTTTAATATCAGTTCCGAAGTATAGCAATAATAACAAATATAAAAATATATGTATGTACATATCTATTTTTCAAACTCTAGTCTTTCCACTATAGTTTTACTGCATTTTAAAATTAAATACTTATTTTTTTTAAAGTTATCTAATTTTTAGATAGTTTTGTTAGATCAGTATTTGCAGTTTAGATGTAATTACCTTTTTAGATAAAACACAGTCCGATTTTTTGAAATATAATTTATTATTATATACTTCCAGAAGTGTAAGAATATTAAACATATATGTTTTGTTATCTATAGTCTGGAAATAATACTGAAATATACAATTTTCACATAACATTCAGCACTTATTTTTTTAGTTGAAGCGATTCCAATTAGTTGAAATATAAATTTAAATATGTTTCAAATCTTAAAACATAAAAAAAAACTTTATTTAATTGGATGTCCAAACAATATCTATATATATTAGAATAATTGATATTTTATTAATATTAAATAAAACAATGACTGAAGTATATGGAAACAATCCAAAAAGTAATAATATCGAATTCTGTGCTTTATTTGTTTATCGTATTCCACTCAAACAACAGTTATTAAAATTATGTAGTCTTTGGACCCCCTATTGAACAACATTTTTTTTGAGGACCTCGCCAGAACCCTAATCGTTTTACGTCGTTCTTGAGAATTTCTGGCTCAATAATATCATATGACCTATGTTTAATAAATATTGTTTAACATGTATAGCTTGGTATGTAAATAAATTCTCTTGCGCATTTATAGAGATGAATATGTCTATTAGCATATAGATTAAAAAACACACACATATATATATATTCCGGTTGTGATGCTCTAGCCATGGTCACATTTTATCTGTAACTGCCGCTCTGGTTTTTGATCTTTTTCATGGCTGGAGCATCTCAGCCGAAAAATAGAAAGAAAGTAAGTGAAAGTCGCGATGAATCCCGAGATTCCAAAAATATTAATACTCGCGAACCATTAAAAATCCGTAAAAATCCAAATATATATATATATTTGTACAAGTAGTATAAATTCATACATGTATATAATCTTAAATTTACTGTCTCGTCAAAATTTTCACTATAATACAATCTTATTCTTGTGCCTTATGCGGCGTTCAAACGAAATGAGTTTTTGTCCCCAGAGAGCTCTCCCGGCACTAGACGTGAGCACAGTAGTTGTCGGATAATAGTGAAAAATCGTTTACGTTGTCTGTTTTCTGGTAAATTTAAAATCAAGATTAGGTTTCTCTTGTACGTTTCGATATTAAATTAATTTTACTATATATATTATATATTGAGATTTAAAATCAGATATGTAATATTAAGAATTTTTAATTCTTTATTGGACTTATAATGAAAATTGTACTGCACTTGTGTGTGTTCATTTGTTTCTCTAGAAAGCATATTAGACGAACATCTTTAAAATACTCTTTCATTGCTATTTCTATTATTAAACCAGTGTGAAAAGTACAATTGTAATATGATTACACTATAAATAAATATTATATTCTATACGTTGTCCAGAAGAACCAAACTGTTTGACACCCCTGTCTTATAATATACACATATTCTGAAAGCCTTAAATCAGTACCCATGTAATATTGTATATAATTTAAAATCATAAACTGAGTAGAATATTATTTTAATACTAACATAATTATTTCTAATTGCTTTTTTATATTTTCTTTGCTGAAAGATCCTTGCATATCTTTATTCATTCAGAATTTATGACATCATATAACCTGTTTATATAAATATTGATGAATTTCAGGAGCAATTTGTCTTTAGATAATTTAATTAGCTTAACTAACAAAGTAAACATTTTCAATTTTTAATTGCCTTGTATCAAATAAATACTTCCCAAGAATCCCTCGTTTAAGCTAGGCATTTATGCTAGGATCCACGAAAAGAGCTATTTGGTAACATAATAAATAATATATTATAGTAATTTAATTCAATAATAGTATAAAGCACCTAATAACGTTTACATATTTAGAGCATATACCCTAATTAAGCTGTAATATTTGTCAGCCAGAGGGATCGTATGTGGTAACTGTCAGCTGCCAGTTCCGGACTTATAGGTTAAACTTTCTATTTAACACCCATACATGCAAACATAGATATTAAATTAGGTTAATGTTTTATAATAATAAATATATACGCACATGAACATATTTTATAATATAAAATAATAAACAATCAATAACTTAAATATAGATAATATATACATGACATTTAATAGTCCAATTTAACGGTATTTTTAAATTAGAATACATAAGTGAGGACAATAAATATTAAGGCATCACGTTATCCACAATATGGTATTTATAATAGTTGTCATGGAACTTTGTTGTATTAGATGATGTACAGTATTATTAAATAGCGAATGTTTTATGAAAATTTTAATTGGAGGTAAAATGATACGACCCGTAATTAAAATGGGTTAAAAGTTTGTAGAAAATTAATTCCACACTTGAAAAGGAGCTTTTAATGAAAGAAGAACCACTCGAAAAGGCAAATAATATTATGAGTCGTTCTTTGAGATTTGAGAAGTCAGATGTGCTCGACGTACAATTTTCGGCAAACATATTTCGTGTCTGAAACCCGATGTAAGCATTAAAAATTTAGTATACACATAAGTTTAATAATTATTCCTAATTATTTGTGATTTATTTTTCTTGTTCTTCTAGTCTGAATGGGCCATTTCCACTCCAGCCTATACTGTACTATTCTCATACTTCAGAGTATCACAATTGCCTCCACCCTACCCAGCTACCTAGGCTATGGTCTACCAAATTTCTGCGGTGTTAAATCATCTATGCGGATTACGTGTTCTACCTAGAGTCTCCAATTACTCGAACCATCAACTACTCGAGTATCGAATATTAAAATTTTAAAATACTCGAGTACTCGAGTACTTTCGAGTATTTACAAAATGTACCAAAATAGCTATTATTCAAATTCGTGCACATATAAAGAAATAAATAAAATACTTATTATGTTAATTTTTACAATTATTTTAACTTCACGAACATACTTTTTAAAAACAATAATGCAAAAAGTGTCTCGAATTTAATATTACTGCTAACCTTTGGTTTTATTATTCCCGTTATGGAAAAAACCCTTTCCGTTGCTGTTGATGTTGGTCTTATTGTCATTAACTCGTTGGATAAGGCTTCTAATTTATATCTGTTCGCTTTTTATAGATATAAAATTTTTTGAACTCTCTTTTTATGTTCTCTTCTTTCATTCCCTTCTCTGCTTTTCTCTTATTTCCTTCGACTATTGACAAAATTGCATTTTGTAATTCTTCTTGAATAGATTTTTTTCTTAACAATATACAATATTCTACTCCTTCTGATTAATGCGAAGAATTTAAATCTATATCCTTCGAAGATGTATTTGGGTGAATCCCTTTCACTCTAGAGCTAAACGGTTCGCAAAGAACTGACTTTACTTTAAATGCCTTTAAAACACACAATTGTTTTGATTTATATTTTAAGCTGAGGGATACACTTTACGCTACAACTGCATAGTCATAAAACCTAAAATTTTTTTTTGTTGATATTTCATATTGTTCATTGCTATAAATTAGATAAGTCGGGACTGTCGAACAGAAAACACAAAAGAAATTTCTCCGTCGTACCCACTAACATAGCCGACGACCGGAACTATGCAACTATGGAACTATGAAAAAATTATAACTGATAGTAACCGCTCTAACTCGGGACTTCGGGCATAAACGCCAAATAAAAGCAAGACGTTAAACCTTTACCGAACCGAGTTAAAGTTATTTTTGTTTCTGAAATATTTCAAATTTTTTTAATTTCGAGTATTAATCGAGTAATTTTCAAAATACTCGATTATCAAGTACTTGAAAAATAGACAAAAATACTCGAGTATCGAGTACTCGATTACTCGAATTGGAGACTCTAGTTCTACCCAGTGGAGTCGTTAGATTTTAATGAGCTCGACTATGTCTGGTCCAACAGTTTTAGGAACTCTTGGTTGCACTATCACCACTAGGTCTTAAGTTCAAAGATTTGTTGAAAAAAAATCACTATGCCCTCATTATCGTAATTTATATGTTGATATTTAACATAACTGTTTGTATATAACTGGTTTTAGGTCATTTATTGGTAAACCGACAATGCATTCCCTATTCCATTTACCAAATATTTACATAATATTATACAAATGTTTAAACACGTGACGTTTCCGCCATTCTGACGATTTTCATACGCTTATGATAATCAAACAGCGATCCGTATGAATAATTCGATCGTCGTTAATCTAGGAAATTTGCACAGTTTGCCAGATACGTAACCATTCGTAGAATGGCCGTAGATGATTAACACTCTGGAGGGACGTTTACCGGTATCCGAGGGGGCAATTACTTAGCACCAAACACGATGTTAATTATGCTCAATATTCCGGTGACTACATTTAACATGCAATCACCTCGTCTCACAGTTGGTTGCCTATTCATGGCCAAGGTTTAATACCTCTGCAAACTATGCAAAGGACCGTTAGGGCCACCACAAACGGCCGGCGAGCGGATTATGTATCAACAGAATGTAATACTACGGCCAGAATTATTTTAATTGATGTCGTTTTAAATAATATTTTTAATTATTTATATTTTAATATTAACATTCAGATTTGATACAGAAGAAAACAGATAACATATTTAGTAATATTATTATAAAATCATTTTAATCTTGATTCATTTTTAGTGTGAAGACTACAATAGTCTCACCTGAATTCTGAAAAATTTAATAAAGAAAATCAAGTACAGTTTGTTGCTCTATAAACATTTTTTTAGTTTACAAGGAGAAATTAAAATTTTTGAATAAGAGTAATAGTAATGAGAACATATAATAAATTAAAAAAATACCAAATCGTTTTATAAAGTAGTACAAAAAATACAAAATAATTATGAAAAATTATATGCAAGTTAAATTAAAATTTCTTTGATGTAAAAATTAGCTATTAAGCTAAGTAAATTAATAAATTAATGTATATATGCATATTTTAAAATATACTACATATCTTTTTTGTGCATTTCATTGTCTTTTAACTGTTATTTTACCATGAATACTATAATTATGATTAACAAAATAAGATTTTTTTGCACAATTTTAAACATATATTTACATTTTTATTTTTTAGTATACCTCGCATAAAAAAATTATACTCTTTCATGTTAATTCAGCTTTTTAAGTTTGTGAATCGCATTTCGCATAAATTTTTAGTTTATTATTTTTTTAATACAGACATATTTTTTTAAAAATATTTCACTACTTAAATAAATTAACTATCTATACGATAATTATGTAGTATTAGATTTTAAAATGATTTCAAAGTTTGTTTGACTATCGTAAACGTAGAATTATTTTGGCATACAATTCAGATTATTATAAGGCGAAAGAAAGAGAAACAATGTATACTAGGTAGAAAGAGGTACCTGGTAAGTACCATAGAAATGTAAATAATCTGTATATAGCCCTAACAATTTTCAGTCTCCATAGCAACGTTTCAGGTGAGTTTAACAGCAACTTTGTAATTGCTACAATTACATCCAGTTAGAGGGGTATAAGATAGCACGTGACAAAAGAGGGCTTAGGATTAAAGATAATTAACGCGTTTCACAATCAGACTTTGCGAAATGTATGCTAATATTATACATTATTATAAATACAGAGTTTAACATAAAAACGTGGTGTACACGTTTGAAGCATTTAGAAGTTGAGAGACTGAATTAAAAGACAAACTGTCATTTAGTTAAATTAAAAAAAAATATTATGCGTTTAATAGAATCGCTGGGGAATCAAATTATTAACGATTAGTTCGGCTTCCGCGATAATCATTAGACAACACAATAACTTAATATTTTGATAGATCATATATGCGTTAATTCTAATATGAAAAAAGAGTACGGACCCTTGAATGTTTGATGTAAAAAAGCTTTCGACACGGTATGGCATGACGGTTTGATTCACAATTTATCCAAAATAAGACCCTTGACTACACTAAAAACGTTCATACTTAAGAATAAAAAGCTATGTTGTTGCACAAAATAATGAACGTTACACCGTATTAAATAATAGCTGGAATATAAAAAAAAAGTTACCGTTTCTCTTCATCTTGTATACGAACGATATCCCAAAATTAAATAATACGCAAATATCTATCTACTAATATTGTATTGAAAAAAACTATTTTAACTCTACCATATGATTTTATAAATGATTCGATTATTTCATATCGTCAGTGATGTTTTACATTTTTATATAAAATATCCTTAATTGTAAAAAACAGTATGTCCTAAAAAAATGTATAATAAATTTGAATTTTCAACTGAATCTTTTTATATAGACGCTTTTTATTTCAAACTATTCCCGTGTTAAAATCTAGTAATAAACTTATTTGAACTCTATTGAAAATCACTTTAACTCAAATTCTAGTGAAAACTTATTTCGAAAACTTCGTACAGGAAATTTATCTTTTTGTGGTCACGTTTTAGCGCATGCAATTTTTAATTGTATTTTAATCGTGAAATTTTTTTTGGTGTAATAAAAACGATGGATAAAAATGCCACTTATAATTATTTCAATATTCGAATAAGGTAGTGTGTGTTTATTCATACGATATATTTTTTTATTACCACAACAACCAAAGAGGAATCATTCTCTGACATGAGATTATTGGGGATTTATGACCTTTTCCACTAAGTCAATTTAACAGGCCTCTTATAGTAGCAGACGTAATCCGACATGCTGCCATACTGAACTAAAGGACCCTTTCATCCAACAATCCCCTATTTGAGCGTATTGTTGACGTTTAATAACGAATCATCAGAGCTTTCGTTTATTGTGTGTGCATAAGCCGAGTCTTAGAATTAACTCGTTTTTCAATTATAAATTCCGTTTAAAAGTTTTTAATTATTATAATAAAAAAAACATAAATCTATCCACATCAAACGAAATATAAAATAAATAAGGAAAAAAACCTTTGATTTAAATTACGGTGGATGTGGCTGATTTGTAAAAAATAAACTCTTTTCGACATCGTTCTTAATAACTCAACTCAGTAACTCGACTAATTTTTTATCGTTTTGACGTTTTTACACGCACACCAAATTGCCCATTGTGTTTGCCACAAAACACGCCGAGCTTCATTCGGGAAATTTTCCACAATACACAAAACGTTCCTCTCATTTGCGAGCTTTATAACGACGCCGCAGAATCATCATCTCGCTTTCTCCTCTAAACTGAGTCGGAAAAGTTGGCCTTCTTAAGATTTACGACTCAGATAAGAAGTAGAAATAAAGTATTTTAGGAGGAAGAGAGCGTCAATTAAATTAATGTCGTAATATTACTGCGCATGTACTTTAAAAAACCCTCGTGTTAAAACACGTTTTTCTAAATATTTAAATAGTTATTTAAAATTAAAATTCAAAAAGATATTATTTATATAAAATAGTCATAATAAAAATCATTACTTGTATTTTTTTAATCTTAAAATAGGTTTATTAACCACAGTGACTATTTAATTGTATTTAAAATCACTTAAAAAAATAATAATTTCAAATTCTTACAACAAAAATTAAGTATTACTTCTACTTTAAAATTAGAACCTTATATTTAATTAATGTATCTAATCTTATCCTAATAAATAAAAATAAAAACATTTTTTTAATCATTTTCGTATTAAAAAAACAAATTAGGGTAATTAGTCATATTACCCTTTATAACTTATTCAAAGAGGTACATCCGCACGAAAAGGAAAGGGAAAGGTCGCGTGTTTTCCTAAATTAATTCCATACCAAGCAGAGTGACTCAAAAATATACGTAATAAAATAAAAACAAATTATTATAAATTAAATACCAAGAAAACCTATTAAATATGAGCACGTTATGACATTTTTCATTCATAATTTTTTCGGCTGGAAAAATGTAGTACTTTTCTTGAATCGTGGAAATTGTACGTACTTACGTGGAGGGTTTTAACTTTACGTGATTTCCCTGATAAATGAGCAGCGTAATGAATTATGCAGGGGAAGTCGGCCATTAGGCGTTGTTCTGTAATGCCTACCGAAGCTTCCCTTTGCATATTTTTTGCCCAAACTCTCCTTTTTGTCGTCTCTCTCTTTCTCCGTGGCCTCATCCACCAGCCTCCAGCTAAATAGATGCAAATCGAGGCTTTATGTTTTATTCTCATATCTGACTGAGAAGAAGGAAAAGAGAAAGCATGCCTTCTTTGCCGCTTGAGACATTCCGGAACTATACACCAAGATCTATATTATATCATTTTTAGAAAAGCTCAAAACCGAAAACAGGTCTAGCAATTAACGCAGTGCCAAGTTTACGACCGCAACAAATCGATGTTAATGGTCCATACACACACACATATATATATATATATATATATATATATATATATATATATATATATATATATATATATATATATATATATATATATATATATATATATATATATATATATATATATATATATATATATATATATATATATATATATATATATATATATATATATATATATATATATATATATATATATATATATATATATATAATATACAATAAGTTTGAAGTAATTTTCCCCTTATTTGTATCATCGTGTTGTCTTATTTAAATACAGATAAAACAATTTATAGTTGAAAAGCTCAAATTTTCACTATAATCTTTGCATACCTCCCTTGGGTAGCCTTACCCTTCAAATTAAGAAACCCTGCACTAGATAAACTGATCCGAGATTTTGAATTCGAAACAGAAATCTGTACAGAAAAGCAAAAACTAATTATAAGAGTCATATTTAAGTGATACGAAGGTGTTCAAAATTATTTCTTTAATTTATTACTGAACGAGAACTCGTAGATATTGAATATTGTTGCAAATTATGCTGCTTTACTGCGCCACTGATGACGTGTTATCGATTTCGTGACTAGACTTGAAAGTATCAAATATAAAAATGTCGAATGTCAAGAGTTAAAATTGCTCTTTTGACATGAAAGCAAAGGATAATGACATAATCATCACTATTAAAACTCGATAGCTTGGATCGTAGCCTAATCGCCTTACGCAAGTCTTTAGGGGCTCATTTATTTAAAGTCCTTCTCGAAGAGCTGCTTCCACTACGATGAAAAATTTGTGAAGATGAAACAACATTTTTTTGTGTGTAAGCAAAGAACGATTATGATCGTTTAAATAAAAATATTAAATAAGCATTTAACACATTTTTTTTAAATTTATTGTTTTGTTAAAAAAGTTTTACATTTTACTTTTGAAAAAATTTTTCAATAATAATTGCGATAAATATTACTATAACTTAATTTTCGATAATTCGAGTTATTAGAATTTAGAGAAATATTTATTTGTAAATATACAACAATATACTATTAAAATATTTTATACAATGTTTTTTATTGGCGCGGAACGTACATGTGCAGAATACATAATGTGAATAACGATCAGAATTTCAGCAATCGACTATGTCATTCCAATTGTGAACTTGTGATAAAACGTCTCATTGAACGTAGATCTCTCAAAAGGGAAAAACGAAGGGCAGATAGCGCCAAAAAGATTGGTGGAGCAAAGCGTTTTTTACGACATCGTCTCGCGCGACGAATCCAATATAGTATAATACGGATATGAAAAAAGTATTATGTACGTAGAGTCCTAAGTATAAATCGGAACAATCATAGAGGAATAGTTCTCGATCGTTTTTCAGATGGAAGGGCGCGACGTGAAAAACTATAGGGCTACTCATAGAGCACATGGCGCAAAGCTGATAGCCTTATACCTAGAATGTGGATCAATAGTCAAAGACTTAAAGGGTTGCGCTATCATACTAGCGTTAAATTATCTTCATATAACATTTTCTTAAGAGATTTATAATAAATAAAACTAAATATATGTATATATTAAATTGTTAAAGGAATATTTTTATTTAACAATTATATTAATTGTATTATTTCTAATAAAAAAACATCCATACCTTATAGAAGTTTATATACTAAGCTAACTTAATTTAAAAAAATAAAGCACAATAATCATAAATTATTAGTTATTAAAAATATATATAATAGGCAAAATTTAAACATTATATTTTAATTAAATATATTATAAAATAAAATAAAATTTCATAAAACTTAAAAAAAACCTTTAGCTAACTAAATTATTTATTTTTAATAGCATAATATATTTATTGTAAAAGTATACGCGTGCTATAATATCTAGTGTTTCTTTATTGTGTTTATAGTATATTATTTTTTTATAAAATATAATTAGTAAATATTGTCGATCATATTTTGTCAAAACTATTGGTTCAATAATATTATATAATACTTTTCCTTAAACAAAACGCAAAATATATTTTATGTTTACATTGTGAATACCCAGAAGTCAAGTCGCTGTTATCGATAAAACTCATATAGCAATTTCCAGTGCTTTGTACATTTATTTCAATAATATAAATAATTTTAAAAACAGATAATATTTTTCTTTCTGGTTTTTAACCATCAAATTTAAAGTTAGTTCTTTTAACATTTAATGAAAAATAAAAATATATAAAACAATACGTTTGTAATTATTTTTTTAGGATTTTTTTTTTTTACAATTTACGGCCTGAACAAGCTTCCCTGAGAAACTTCAGCTGGAATTTTACGCGGGATCGAGTGTTCATTATTAATTGAAACAACAACGCTTCTACTTTTCAGGTGTGAGCATAACAGATAATCGGGGGCTTTGTTTATAAATTGTTTATGAATCAAACAAACATTAGTAGTTCAATACTCTTTTTCATATTAAAATTTGCACATATGTGTTTCGTTAAGCTATAAAGTTAATGTGTTGTCGACTGATTTGGTAATAATTTCGTTCCTCAAAGATTTTTTATATAAAATATATATTTTATATATAAAAATCAATCTAGCAGTGTTGTTATGTTGGAGAATATTTTTTTATCAATTCACTAGAGATGGTCTCAATTCACTCAATCGAGTTTAAAGTTTACTATATCTTTTTGCTATCAATGTTTCATCTTGTTCTAGCACTTTATAATTAATAATTCCTCTCGAATCTTACCATACATAAAGAAAAGAATTTTTATGTTACAAGCCAAATTTAGGGTTTGGAATTGCCCTTTGTGCGTGAGAAAGCTACTATTTTTCTTAGTTACGTTCTAATAAAGCACCCATTTTTCGTCCCCTATGATCTAATGTTAGATATAAAACTGTAATTTTTATTTTTTCGCAAAAGAGAACATATTTTGCTCCTTCTTGTTTTGTATTGGTCAGACAATTCATGGGGAACCTAAATACACTCTCTGCAGATCTTGCTAATATTTTTTTAACATCTTAAGTACCGACCTTGTTCAATAATTTTCCGATGGTTACCGTTAAATATGCTTTAATTTCAGCTTGTATGACTATTTCATTCCCCAAGTTGTGTGATACGCTTCGAGGCTCATCCATGAAAGAAAAAACACCAGATTTGTTTTTTTAAAACATTTTCTGCCATTGTCTGACATCCAATTTGTCACTATAAATCGCACAAATATTTTTTGTAGCAGCTACTGTATTTCTTTGTATATGAAATATTGTTAAATATTGTTGGACAAGTTTCTCATACTATATTTTTGATGAGTAAAAGTGTATTTTGTGGCATTAAAAAAAACGATTAAACTTAAATACGTATTAACGTTTATTGAAAAAACGATATTTTTTCTAGATACTCCGTATTTAATTAATAAATATTTCCTTGTTTTGAATATGGTACAGCAATTGTTTACCGGTACAAATTTGCTCTTTGATGAACAATTAACAAATTGTGACCTATTCTTGGATTAACATATAAATATGTATATTTTTCAATGAAAACGATACAGTATACAATAAACGCATAAATACATCGTGTGAAAAATTGCGTTTAAAAAAATCACAACGCGTCAGGATGTAGGAATAACCAAAAGAAATTTATTATTCGCATTTATTTGAAAGACTTCGTCGGTATGAGGTCAATGGTGACATATTTCAGGATGCTGCAATTTATCATCGAAATGGGTCCGATATAGGGGGATCGGCGTTAACGCATTCGCGAACGTGTGTGAGTACCATTATTACATACATATATACACATACATATATTTATATATTTATAATATTTTATTTTAGAACTAATTGATTATCAAAAAAATTGAGTAAGATTTCTAGTATCGCTCTTTATCTATATGTTTCCGAATGACTTATAGAATGTATTTAAATTAATCATATAAAAGCAAGAGTCTTAATCGGATCTTTACGAATGACGGAGATAATTGAAGTATTCGAGTGGAATTCAATAGTAAATCACACTCGTCCGATGGAGACACTTGCCGTTATTGGTCCGAAGGGTATCTCCGAGGACAATTTCGGATACAAAAAAAAGAAGAAAAAAACTTGACGTGGGAGATGTAGAGAAAGAGAGAAAGAGAGAGTAAGAAGGAAATGTTTTTTCCAACGAAGAACCCCTCGTAATTGTCTTCTGTTGAAATAAATAAAACACTTTTATCGCCTCAGCTCCGTTGAAGGTTTCCAATCATCCAGTTAAAATAATAAAAAGGTTGTCAACCACTTTTACAAGGATCCCATCGAGTATATTTAAAAATGTATAAAAATAAACAATTCACTAGTTATTTCGTTTAATATATAATAATTAACTGAGATCTTAAATTAATATATTTCTGAAAGAAGACGGTTAAGTTGAAAGTTGTATTAGTTAATCACAAAATAAATGTAATTTGTTACTGAAACTTAATACTAACTTTTAAATGTTTTAATAATTCAAAATATAAATTCATTCTAAGTATAAAATCTTCATTTACCTCATGTTTTTTTTAAATTCTATTAGCATAAAACTTTTATTCAAAATATTTCGATAGTTATTTTTTCACATCGTCTGCAATTTTTTTTTTATTGAAGCAGTGTTGCATCGATTGAAATAAATGGAAATCGAAAGGAGCAAGGTCTAGGGAAAAAGACGGATAAGATAAAACCTTCCACACAAGTTCCTTGATTTTATTGAGAGCCAATTTTGTCAGATGGGTACGCGCGTTGTCTGGTTTTTGGATTATTTGATTTCTGTTGAGAAGTGTAGTTTTTTTTACATCTTTGTGCAAGCAAATTCGATAATTACATTGTTTGCCCAGGTTTTTTTTCAATCTCACCAAACACGTAATTTTTTTTTTACAGTGAACCCAGGTTTTCTATAATGTCACCAAAATTTAACTTTAAATATGTACAAATAAGCTTATACTGACCTTAACTATAATGCAAGTCTCATAAACGTATATGGTGGGTCGATCGACTCATAACACAACGTGTTTTGGAAAAAATTTTTTTTTTTTAATTTTTAATTTTTTTAAACGGTATCATAAGTATATTCAAAAGTTCTATTTTGTATAAAAAATTATAGTTTATATCTTTAAAAATAACCAAATACTAGCGTAAACTATTTGCCAAGTCACATAAAAGCTTGTATGGGGGCCCGGTTAATTTACCACAAGACTCGTTTTTTTAAAAAAGAAAATAGTTTTAAATTTTTTTTAAATGCAAATTAAGCTCTGAACACTTTTTGCATACGACATTTTTCAGTAGGATTTCATTTTGCAAAGTTATGACACTTAGATTTTACATTGGCCGCCATTTTGCAAAAAAAAATATATTTTTTTTTCATACAGAACGTATAGGGGGTGCTCAAGAGTTCTATACGATACTAAAAAAATATTTTTTAATCTTTAAAACCAAGCAATTAAGAGCGTTAACCCTTCTGAAAGCTTCAAAATGGCTCGTATCGGGGTCCGATCGAAGTGATAGATCGCTTGTTTTGAAGCAAAAAACTATTTTTTTTATTTTTATTTACATAAAGATTAGGCTTTTAAACGTTTCATATGCAGCGATCTTTTCTTAAAAATTTAAATCTACTGAGTTACGAGTGCTTAAGTTTTTATACTTGTCGCCATTTTGCAAAAAATTGACACATTGGATTTTGCTAGCAAACACATATAGGGTGCTTAAGAATTTTATAGTGTCACCAAAATTCAACTTTAAATACGTATAAATAAGCTCACGCTGACCTTAACTATATTGCAAGTCTTATAAGGGTATGTATGGTGGATCGATCGACTCATAACAATAAACGTGTTTTGGAAAATAAAAACTTTTTTTTTAGTTTTTAATTTTTTAAACGATTTTTAATTTTTGAAACGTATATTCGAAAGCTTTTATTTTGGATATTTACTATATATAATGATTATTTCATTCCTCTTCATAAATAAATATAACTAGAATAACATTAAAGTCATTTAACGACATCACAGTCTTTTATAATATTTTTTTAATTGTAAGCGATGTATTCCTTTTGATCTTCATTGAATAATTAAAAAGTAATAAAATACAATTTTTAAAAACATAAAATAAAAATTCCTTGTGAATTAAATAATATTATATTTAGGATACACAAAGAAGGCGAAGCCGACGTTATTACATTATGGGTCTTACCATAAATAATTATAATGGAATAATGATGTAATAATTAATGAGTGAATTAAAATATCCTTGTACAATTAATATATTTTACACATTGAAATTTAACTTTTTAAACACAACAATACATTCTTTGGCGCAAAAGTCTAATAATTAGCAACACTTTTCGCGGGGCGCAAAAACATAACGCAAACAGCGAGCGAAGCCGTTAAAATGGAACTCGTGTTAATAATAATTACAGGCAAAACCGTAAATAACGCTGTAAACATATTTACGTTTTAGAGTTGACGGCGCTCGACTGAAATATATAGGACTCGTTAACTTTTCAAAATCCAATTAATTTCCGTGTTAAATTCCTTGCGCTATGGTCCTTTTTTATCGAATTTTAATTATATTTTTCTCTTTACTATAAGGGCCGGAATGCTGTTATCCGTAGTCATGCCATAGGTTTGATTTATTATTAACACATTTTTTTTGTAATAAAAACTGCAGCTGATGATTAAAGCTATATTGTTGAAATTTAATTATTCGTTAAAGTTAGTTAAAAATGTAGCTAAATACAAGTGCGAGCAAAGTGAAAAAGAACCGAAAACAAATGTTCTTAGCATAAAGAAAATATTATTGTTATCAGCTATGGATATCAAATGGTAAATGGAAACTGCGTCATCAGATTATTTTAAAGGATTTTTTCGCAATCATTATGTCTTCTTCGTTAAAATCTATACATAATAAAACACTGCCTGAATATTTTTGATTAATGATAAAAGTCTAAGTGTTAGTTCTTTTCTCGATAAAACATTTTTAAAATATTTTCAAGTTATGAACACCATTATTAAAAGTTGGTAAACATTGGTTATCTTTTAATCAAGCCATTAATATATTTTGACATGTATTATTATATAATCAATATATTATATCAAAATTACTGTTTGATTAAAAGTATTAAATATATTCTATATTTAACACATTATTAATTATTATTTGCTTTCACTATAATCACAATGCTATAATATGGTACTTATAATATATTTTCAATACCACATTTTGGCTTAGTGAAGGCTTTTTAAATCACATTTTTACTTAGTTCATGTTAAGTGCGACAAATTTCCACTCGAGAATGAATTTAACTTTAAAATAATTAACACAAAAAAATGTTTTCTTTTTTATTAATATTTTTTCATATTTTATACATAATATTTAATACATTATGTGGAACCACGTTTGAGAGTATTTTAATAATTGTATTTAAAGGTAAGCGTTCGTATACTTAAACAGTAGTTAGTGACCCTGTACCGTGATTTATTTCAATTTAAATTTTGTAACAATTTGCCTATTTTCTGACAGACAATGTGCGTCACGGCCTTCGTTTGATGACAATTTAAATGATTTGCCAACTTGTTTGTTTTCTTTGAGCCAAAGGGTGGCTGACAATGGGGGTGATTAATAAATCACACTTGAAAATTTTGAGGAAAAAAGGAGGGGTGAAGAAATAATCATTTTATAATGAAGAACAGTATTTAAATTATTAGAAGCGCGAAACCTTTTCTGTAAAATTCCTTATCAATTTTACGTTTTGTTATATTTTGAAATGTGAAGTAGTGCAAATATAAAAATGATTTTTTGCAATTTGTTGAACAAAGCTGATTTTACTTTAAGTAAACTTTATTTATAAGACACTTTATAATTTATCTCCTAGCCAAATCCAACATAGAATAAATTGTTTAATATGTATTACAGTGATAAGTCTGTAAAACTGAAAGAAAAATTACCACATGGCAAAATTTATTGAAATAGATTATTAGTCTATGACATAGAAATAAAATAAGCATGTAAAAAATAAAAGCTTGAATACCAGTCGTGAATTTCTACAATAATAACTTTTTTGCCCCGAGACTCCAATGGGTGTAGATTATGAGACTTATTAGTGACCCCCCTTTTTTATTTATTCACTTCATATTTATAGTAAAAAAATACATTTTGATACACGTGTAAATAATGATATTCACATAATACTGCGCTACACGTGTAAATAATTACATGCTATTTAATTAATGTGTAACATGGGTCTATAATAAGTTATTCGTTGCTCTACGAATTTATTTTTAATATTTTTATATTGAACCCGAAAATTAGTGGTAATTAATTTGTTGGTCTCACTATCTTACTGTTATTATATTAAGTAATTTTATTTAAAAATTTGTTTCTAATAATTTAAACATCTGTAGGAATCGCGTGTCTATCTAAATATAGCAACAATCCCTTTGCACGGACTCAAATAATATGATAATCCCTTTTAATGGGCTTCTCTGGCTTATACTGGTTTAAATATGATCGTTTTTATAAATAAATTATAATTTTATCAAAGAAATATTGAATATAAATTAAATTATTTTAGAAATGACATTTAAATTACGGGAAAAATGTCCTGGTTGATATAACATAAATAAACATATATTTATTTTTTGCAGATTTTTATTTGTTTATAAATAAAATAGTGGAGAATTGATTACGCTGTATTTTTTTTATCCGATAATTTCAGTCTCAGTTATGTTTTTATTTGAGCTTTTACAGTAATATATACTTATATATTCACGATTTTTTTACAATAATTTGAATTAATAAAAGGTAAACGTTGTTTTGTAAAAAAATAAAATATTGAAATGTATAAATTAAGTTGCTATAAAATATTTTAAAAATTGCAATAAATCAACTCTTCGTTAGACATTTCCCCCCTGATAATTTATTATCGCGGTGTACGGGTGTTTCGTCAAAATATATTTTTGTAAAAATAATGGAACGTCAGATGAATAAAAAAAGCTGAAGATACATATATTATATCGTTCTTCTCTTTTAAATATTTTAGTCCACTTTCAGTTAAGTACGCATTGATTGACATTATTAGCTCGTTGAATTTTTTTGACCCATGACAAATCAACTTTACTCAGTTTCGAGTTTCAATGTGAAAGCTCTTACGTTTTGTAACCTAAAACAACGTATACGTGTATTTATATAATAGTATATTATACAAGCATGCTTTAGAATATTGTATTTTTAGAGCACAAAGCATTTTCGTTTGCTTGCAAATATTTCGAGGGAATAAGTGCTAATAATTTTCCATAATTGGTTTACTCGTACGTCGATAAGTGTGGAAGGTTACCCTACCAATCGCGGTATGATATTTGCAAAATTTAGAGCATTTAAAAAGGTTAACTTAATATGCTAAAACCCGCAAAAAAATCATTATAGAAAGTAACTAAATCGCTTGAAAATAAACACTCTTTCAATTTCTGTATCGTAAAAACTTAAGCTAAAATCAGTGAATTTATCGATTGTTAAAATATAAACATCTGCGGTAGACAAGGAATTAAATCAGGGCTGTGGAGTCGGAGTCGGAGTCGGAGTTGGAGTCGTGGAGTCGTGGTGTTTTGGCCGGAGTTGGAGTTGGAGTCGGAGTCGGAGTCGGAGTCGTGAAAAATAAGCGACTCCGACCATTTTTTTAAATTATGAAATTTATGAATTTTTAATTGCGTAATAATGAATGTGTATAGCGTATGAATATTAAACGTGTAGAAGAACACCAAAAACACCAGATAAAATTAAACTTTTTTGAGTCGGAGTTGAAATCAGAGTCGGAGTCGGAGTGGAGTCGTGTTGTTGGTAAATATCGGAATCGGAGTCGGAGTCGGAGTCGTGTTTTTTTTTAACGACTCTACAGCCCTGAATTCAATTCTCATAATATTCTCGCTGAAAATTTTAAATGTCATTTGAAACTTAACATATTATATAACATGTTTATTAAATATTTTCCTGGAACTAAATACTTCAATGCTTGTCTGTTTTATGAGTATTTCCCAAGGTAAAAAAATTCAATAAGGATCATACAATAATGATTAGTTATTACCCTATTATCTTTTTACTGTCATTTAGTAAAATATTTAAAAAAATAAACCGAATACGTTCAGAATACATATTTAACAAAAAAATATGTAATTTTCTAAAATTGTTTTTAGGAATAACGACATGAAACTGAATGTATTATTTATTTATTTCGCTGCATTTAACTAGTCAAATTATCAATAATTCAATCTATAAAAACATTCAATTTGTATTTATTTGCTTCTTCCTTGGTACTCGATCTGAAAATTTATATCCAACACCTAAATTTACTGCTACTTATTTACGTTCGTTGAATATTTTCTCTCGTGTCTGATATTTTTTAAGCGTTTAAAAAGCAATCAAGTCAACAATATTTAGTAAACTACAATCTGTTCCTTTGAATGATAATGTTTATAGTGAAAGTACTAGATAGAAAGTGGGTGCTTTTGAAGGCAATATTCCGCTCCTTTTATTTCTTGTGTAATTTGTAAGGGCTAAAGGAACTTTTACCTGAAATACATAAGTATATAACTACGTCTCCAACAACTGTAGCTTAATACTAATAATAATAATTTTTATAATAGCAATTTAATATTACCGCAGAGTATACATACATATACATATATCGATATCTTATATGTGTTAATATAAACGTGAACGTTATAATGAAAGTATTTGCGTTAATTTGTACTTACTGGCTTTGTGACTTTTGACTTGTGGGGAAGCAGATTCTACATTATTAAAATCGTAACAAAACACTCAAACAAAATGCTTTGTCAGAAATTACAATACATTTTTCTGAATATATTAAATTTTGTAAATTTGTAGCTGTGCGAATATAAAAAAATACGATAAAATGCAATAAAAAAATCAATATTTACATATATTCATTGTTAATTAATGATTACGAGATTCAAGTTATTGTATTTAATCTGTCTGTTACTGATACAAACCATTAAGGCTTTTCTCTGTTTTCTTGTTGTGTTGTTATGTTGTAAAGTTTTTTTAGTCGTGTAAAATTTTTTTGTTAATAATTGTAGACATTAGACTTAGGAGCTACTACCATAATTTACTTCATTATGTATATATTGTATTTACTATTTTAAAAGAGTGTTCGAATTGTATTATATTTTTAGACTTTGTAATTTTAGTTTTTGAATATATTTCTAAACTTTAATGCTCAAGCATAAATCAGGAAATGAAATACTACACAGTTTATTGAAATATTTGAAATCTTGTAAAATGTTAGGTTAGCTTTGACGGAATCATGCAGTTAATTACTTTTCCTGATCGAATTTTCCCATTTCGCGACGAGCCGTTAACGGTCGTTAGTCATCGTTGCGATAAATTGAACTTGGCGATAACAACATTGCGCCGGAGCGCTTAGGCATCTACTTAAATAAAATGATCGGGTTGGGTAATGGTGGTTGTTGTGGATCCATAAAAAATTGTCAACGGGTCGCCCCAGGCACATGCCGTCAAGATAAATCTGCTTTTTGAACACACATACACACAAACACACACAGAGAGATATTGTGTAATACAACTCTTCAAAATTCCACTTTATTACACTTGATAAATTGATGGCGTGCATTATCACGATCCGCTCCGGTTTCATCACCTCGCGACCACCCTTAAAATACCTACCCTGAAACCACCTTGCGTTATCCTATTGAAAACTGATTTCAGTGATCGTCAAAAAGAAACCATTCAACGGGACAGTGATAGTTCTGAAGCGATAGTGGCTAAATAATTACAAACAGTTTGGCATAAGACTGAAAAAGACACATCTCTGGTGAAGTACAGGAAAATAATATTTTAGGAATATCAAATAATGACAATTTAAAGGAGCAATATGTAATATGGCGAATTGTTTGTGCATTAGTTTTGAACAGATTATGTGCTAGCGAGAGGCAGGACAGTGAACACATTATAAATTAATCTCTGCAACGAATCCTTTTCTAAAGAAAAACCCTAATATACATGCACACACAATTAATTTTATGAAATAATGTATTTATTCAAATGCACGTATCTTTTAAAATGATTCCCTGTTAAATTGCATACATAATAAAAGCCTTTTAGGCGAAAACATGTTACGAAGTAGGATCATATAAAGAAACGCAAATTTATAAGCAGCAAAATATTAAAAGCACTATATTTTTTATGTCATTTATTATTCTAAAAAATTTTTTTTTTAAATTTATTGTTTTTTAATGCCTAAAGTTTAGTTATGCATTTAAAAAAAATATAATTAATACTGTATTATAGCTTATAAGCCCTAATAAGCTTTGCAGAAAATTTATCTAATAATATTTTTACGTTAAAATTTTTGTAAAACAGTATTTTTATTGCCTTATTTTTTAAGATATTATTTTTAAAAAATGCGTGTAATATTAAAATCGCAATATCATCACAACAATAATTATAATACACAAGTTTAAAAAAAATAACTACATAAACTATAAAATAAAATATAAAAATTTATAAAAACATAATACATACATTAAATGTATTTTGTTAAGCTATCGCAGCAACAAATTATCAAGATAATAAATAATCTCAGTCAAGAGCTTCTGTTTGATTAGTAAATGATCCTAAGGCGATATTTTGGTCAATGTTAAAAGGGTTAAAAAGGGGTTTATTCGGAAACGGACTAAATTGTGAATTAAATCGTTCACTATCGCTATTAATCCGATTGCGGTCGTGTTACACTAACTATCGCAACTATGGAAACATTTCGCAAATAACGCAACGTTTATCGAACACTTCGATTATAAATACATATACAGAAATATAAGTAAATTTAAATTTAAAAACTGTTTTTTTAGAATAGTTGTATTTTTGCTATATATAATATCATTTATAATAAAAAATCTACTTAATAGCAATTAAAAACCAACATTATTGGCTATTTTTTTCAACGACGATTCGGTATTTTTCAATAGAAAATTTGTTTTTCCTGCATAGTTATTAATTTTATATGTGCAAAAATTATAATGAAATTTTTTATAGAAAAAGTAAATAATATTTTTTGTAGACAGGTGCTAATTGCTTAAGAAGAAAACTTGATAAAAGTTTTGCTTTACTAAAGCGCAATGGCACGATAATTAATATGTATTATTTACATAGCGCAATATTGCATAATTATATTGTAAATTAAAAATATAAATCCATTTTTCAGCGCAACTTTGTATGAAATAAAATCACGTTACATAGAATGTAATAAATCATGTTATATAAATACAATAATAAATTTATCTTACATTTTCGAAAACTTCCTCTCTGATGTTGAATATACTATATGGCTCCCAATAATGTCTTTGATGTATCTGTAATTAATAATAATACATTTTATAATGGGATATTAATTTAATTACTATGTAACGATTTTAAATATGTGATGGTATTTAGTTAAAAGTGATTGACGAGATAATGATATATATATATATATTAAAAAATAATAAATTTAATTTTAGTATAACTTAGAAAAATACTTACAAATATAATTGGCATTAAATTTTGCAAAGCAAGTAACGTCACTAAATATGGAAAGTATGTCAGAAATTCGAAAAATCTGATCTAAATTTTATATACAAGTAATAATTGTGTTATTTTAAAAAACGTATTATAAAATAATATAAGGCATGCCAATAAAAAAATAATAAATACCATGATATTTTTTTTGCAATTTAGTAAAAAACATAATGATATTTAAAAATGTAATATGCTTTAAAACATTTTACTTTTATTTAGTTAACTTTTAAGGGTTTTCTTTATATACAAATATTTTGAACGGCTTTAATGGTAGAATTACGAAATAAAAAAGTTATTGCATTAAAATATACAAATTAGTCTTGAAAATTAAATATGCTTTTTTTTAAATTTGTAAAAAGAAATCATATAAATGTAATCAAAAAATATTTTTCTATGTTTTAATTGCCAAAAAAATACAAACTAAATTTAAATCGTTTTATTGAATTTTTGATTATTTGATATAATTATAGATTTTAGCTGTCTTTTTTATGCTTCGTTATGTAAAAAAAATTAGATGCAATTTCAGCTATGGTTTGATAAATAATAATAAAGGATATACAATAGCATACATTTTGAAGCCTAACATATGACTAGCTGGAGTAATGATAAACCAGTGAGATTTCGGTGAGGCATTGCATTTTCCTAAATAGAGCATATTGACTATTTCAGCTGTCTGCATATAAAATCATGAGGTCATTGCCTTCACCAAATCAGTACAAGACGCTGATTTAATCGATCATCGTTACACCACATGTCGAAGGAACAACAACGACAGAAGAGTGTTGTTGTACATCAAAAAAGTTTCGATCCGTGAGCACCACCACCTTCACATCGTTGGAGAACACATTTAGATCTGTGCAGAAACACGATGCTCTTGATCGTTATATGCGTTTTGTACTTTTCTGCAAACCACAGATGCCATTATCAAGAATATATGACCAGCAAAAAAGCTATCATTTTAATATATGTTATTATTATCATGGGATTTTAATTTGATGTCGGATTCAAGGAGATGAAACCCGTGTGCAATCATAGATTTATTGTGTACGAACGTAGCTAATTGTGATGTTATTCGAAGCAATTACTCAATCGTTCTGAAAGACAATTATCACCCGGCTCTAGTAATTAGGTTGAAATTGACATTTACCAATCATTGCATTCCATCAATAATCGAAGCGCCGAATTGAAATATGTGTGGATGTATATTAAAAAGTGTAAATTTTGATTTACTTAAAAGCATGTTGGCGAAACGCAGTGCGACAAACTGATTGCAGCTTTTATGCCAAACGTCCCGAAATGCACAAGAATGATTTGTCCCGCATTCTACATAAACATTTAAATTTTCCACAGGCAAGGCATTAAAAAATTTGGGGAGTAAAATAATGGCATAAATAGTGGTGGATGCTGTTATGAAATGTATTTATTTTTTATCAGATTTTAAAAACATCAAAGGAAGGTACTAAAAATAAAAAAGTCATTACTAAAAATATTAAATAGTCCGGTTTAAGTCTTCATGATTACGGCAAGCCTACTGTTCACACATTGTCCAAACGTTCAAAGTGTGCGCGGCGAAGCTTTTGCCACGAGGAGTTGACAACCAATTCCCAGCCCCCATAAAAAGAAAGTCATAATACACACATATGCAACAGGACCTGTTGTATGTATGTATAAAAATAAGCTGTTTCTAAAAAAAATGGAATTTTGAAAAGAATTGTTCGGAATTCCAATTTTTTTAAAAATCAAATTATAAATATTTAATATTTTTAGGATAAATAAATTATTTTGTTTTCTCAGAAAATAAGACAACAAAGGGTCTACTTATATGATACTTTTAATTTTTACATTGGCCGCCATTTTGTAAAAAAAAATTATATTTTTTTTTCATACATAACGTATAGAAGGTGCTCGGTAGTTCTATACGATACTAAAAATATAATTTTAAATTATTAAAACCAAGCAGTTGGGAGCGTTAACTCTTCTGAAAGTCTCAAAATGGCTCGTATGGGGGTCATATCGAACTGATACATCGCTTGTTTTGAAGCAAAAAACTATTTTTTTTATATTTTATGTGGTCTTATGTGGTCTTATTTTAAGTAGGTATTATATATCAAAAATAATTTCAGAGGGACGTTATCGTAATACTCAAAAGTAAACATGTTCTTTATAAATTTTAAATAGCGTCAAGAAGTCCGCTCGCCTTAGCAGAACTTTGAGCTTGGCGGGTGCAAGCTAAGAAAATAATGATTCTATGCACTCGAGATTACTTTTGAAAATGTGAAAATTTTCTTATCAGTGATCATAGAAGGTTATGGAGATTCATCGGCTCTAAGCGGTGCGCAAAATCTGCGCCGACAGTGATGCATTGCGTTGGAAAAACTTTCGATGGCCATAAAGATATAGCCAATGCTCTTGCGAAGTATTTTTATTCCGTCTATGACAAATCATATTCAGCTCCTGATCGCAATGGAGACGACAATCAGACTTTACGATCTAGCTGGTCGCCCGTTTCAACCATAAACAAAATTGACATTTAAGATATGAAGAACGGTTTTGAGAAGCTCAAATCGCGTAGTTCCACAGAACTGGGCTTTATTTCTGACTTTATATTAAAGGGGTGTTAGATTAGTATTCTTGCTCTTCATCAATTCATTTTTATTTAAAATTTCATCGTTTCATAATTTGTTAATTCACCCCGATTCATAATAAGGGTGATCAATTGCGTATCGAAAACTTTAGACCAGTTTCCGTTTCTTCGGTACCTGCTAAGTTATACTAAAGAAAATTATGTTTATCTATTTTAGATGAGTTTTTTTAATTCATTTTGATAAATGCTTTTCCATGTGTTAAGATTATGGACATTGTTGTACATTAGGGAAATCTCTTAAGTCTTTATAGTCAGATTTGTAATAAAGAACTGTATTAATGAAACATATAAAATAAGCATACGTTGTATTTCATCATTGAAACGTAAGTAAAACATATTTTATTAAAATAATTACTCTTTATATGAAATACTATAAGTATTGCTAAATTATAAAAAACGAGATCGTATAAATAATCATACTATCGAATATCTTAAAATAATATATCTTTTATTACATTTATCGTAAGAAAAGTTTGACTGGATTACTAATACCGAAAGTTATGTAAGCTTATTCATGTTTTTTTATCTTAAGATTTATTAAAAAATCTTTAATGTATGTTTCAACATCATTATCAGATTGGTAGCTTTCCTTTCCAAGTCTTTTGAATGAAAAAAAAATCGTTAGGTACAAAGTCTGGTGAATAAGGTTGATGAATAAAGATTTCCCAATTCAACTCACGTAATTTATTTTGGACGAGGATTGCGGAATGTGGCCTAGCATTTTTTAAATGAAACAGCAAACTTCGTATATTCGAAAATGTTGTACAATAAACATAAAAATAAAATTAATATACTATACATAAAACAACATTAATATTTTTGTGCGTCATAATGATTGGATGAATTTTAAAATAATATTAGTACCATTTATATATAGAGTACAAAATTGTGATTTCCTGATATTTGATGAGAGTTCTTTTTATTTGTTTCTTAGTTTTACAATAATTAATTAAACGATCGTCTTAGCTATTTGCTTTAATTATTTTCTGTCCCTTTTCCTTTCATATCACGTTAAGTCTCATTGAACGATCTCTTGCTCTATTCTTGTATAGTTTTTATTTAACTTATTATCTCATTTTCTTTACATAATCAAATCTCTACGACTATCCGTATAAGAGTTTTTTTTATATAAGCATGAAGATCTTTAAATATTGTCAATATATACTAAGGTCTCGTATTAGTGAATCGAATGGCAAGCTCCTTTCCTTATTTTTTGCGTATTCATTTCTTAGGGGTAGCTTAGAATAAATAATTTTCGCTTAAAATGTTCTGTTTTGGCGTTTATTTATTCACTGACATAGTCGTGCAGCGTTTTGTGATCAATTAACCGCCAGTTCAATTAGCTGGTCGACAAAACAATTCCAATTTCTGGGGTGGCATTCGGCGTGTAATCTGTGTAAGTTGTTTAAAACTCGACTGAAGAGAGAGAGAGAGAGAGAGAGAGAGAGAGAAAGGGGACACAAAAGACGGCTGCCAGGAATGGTGGGTGGGGTGTTCGGCAGCGCGCGTTCAGATGTGGGCAGGGGACGTGGCCAATTTTGCCAGCCACCTCCAAAAATGGGATTTCCGTCAGTATTTGCGGCAACTCATTCATTCCGTTTGAATGAAAAGGCTTCAAGCCAGGGTCTGGTGCCTTTTGCCAAAATTCAACACTTCAATTACTGGTTTCGTCTACGCGACAGACAACTCTATACATTTTGCATAACGTGCGATATGTAAGATGTGTATTACATATGTATGTATATATGAACATATGTAATACACATCAAAATTGTGCACCCCGATATGGTTAAAAAAATTTGAATAAATAACAATTTGGCTGTACAGTTCCTCAGATAAAATTATTTACTAGGTTAATCAGATAGATATCAAAAGTAAGTTTCATATTTCGACAATTTAATTGTTTAAAATTGATATGTACTATATTTTTTAAAAATTAAATTATGTTAAAATAGGCTAACGATGGTTTAAAAAACAATACACAAAAAAACCATAGCCATAGACGGGTCAGCTAGTGTATGTATCTTATAAATGTACCCCAATACCATTTTCTAATATTTTTCGATTGAGATAGTACTTGTTTATTCATGGATTCCAAATTTTAGATCCCGAAGCAAAAATGCTGCAAGCTGATCGGCGAAGTAAAACGCGTTCCTCATAACAAAGTTGAGCATCTTAGGAGATTTTTTGCTGACGTCGTTTACGTGTAGGAAGAATCTCAACTTACTCGAAAAAGTGATTCCAAAATATTTAACGAAAGTTTATTTAAGAAAAATGTTCACACAGAGATCGTGAAAATAAATTCTGTATTTATATCATTATTACATAAAATTTATGTAGAGCAGAGGGTCAAGGTTGGACGCTTGAGGAACCTGCAAAGGGGTGAAATATTATTTTTACAAACAGCCGCCATAGGTTATAAACTCTATATCATAATATTAACCGAGTTAAATCATCTGACATTTATTTTTAATAATTACCAATGACAAACTTTATCTAAGGCCTTCTCAAAATCCATTTATATGACGTTTGCTTGTATTCCTGCATTAAGAGATTCGGTAAAAGAATAAAAGTTAGTAAAAGGCGGATCCTAGTTGAATATGCATATCACTGTTATATGTAAAAGTGAGATATCACGTTTGGTTTACTTGTTAATAAAATATTAAGACAAAAAAAATGCTGATCACTTCATTTTCAATTATTGCTTTTTAATATAGTATTACTAACTCGGTCATACAAATTTAGTTAATTTACAGGGTTAAGAAAAAGAATCGTTGGCAAATTAATTTATTTAAAAAAATATATCATTCACAACAATTAAGATAATATTATTGATAGTTAATATAGTGTTATATTTTATAACAAACTAAACCTGAAAGGCTCAGGTAAAAGAGGAAAATATACGACGAATTCTGTGATGAGAATTTTAATTTTACATTTCGAATGCCATGGTTTGTGAAGTGAAATACGAGACACTTCAATAATGTAGTCACACTTTGTATTTTATGTACCACATATTTAATTTATTATTTAATATTTAATACCTAGCTAATAAATATTTATATAACTACAAATAATTTTTATTTTTAATATATGCAAGCAATTTGTATGTTTTCTGTCTGAATTTTTATAAAAAGTATATTTTGAGTTTTAAGAATATACTACAATATATTATATGTTCCTGATTAATAATAATTTGTATACAATTTTATTATTTGCTACAACATAATATAAAATAGAACAATAGATTAGGTTCTAATTTTATAATATATATTTATTTTAATATTAAGATTTGAAACAACGTATTATTTAACTCTAAAGAAATGTGTGCTTAAGCATTTAGTGCTCATATTTAAAATAAATAGTGTATTCTGTTGTATGCAAATTATAATTTTCTTTAATTGTTAACATTAAGTAAATGTGTATACAATATTGTCCTTATAGCTTTATTTTAGATGACTTTTAAATTCAGAAAAAAATAGTATTACTAGTGTTACTCTACACCGAGCAAGCATATGTTTAAAAAAGTCTGATAATTTGTTTGTATATTTAAATAATTTATTTATTTTAGTAAGCAAGTAGCAAGTCTTCTTTAGAGAAGTTCCAAAATAAATTTGTTAAATTTTAGCTTGAAGTCCAGGTATTTATAGTTAGATTTTTTCTGAATATTATTAGTTCTGTATTGTTTAAGTCGATTTTAATTTTCCATCTCTCGAAATATCTGTTTTAGTTTTTCAAATATTTTTGTAATTTATTCGTGATTAGTTTAAGATGGTAAACACTCGTTGAAGATAATTAGCTGTATCGTTAGCATACATAGAGAAACACGTATTTAATCATTTTGGGATAACGTTCGTATACAAGATAAAGAGAAACAGCTCGAGCACACTTCCCCGAGGAATTCCAGCTGAAATTTTACGCAGTATCGGATTTTCACTATTTATTGGAGCAACATAGGTATGAGCGTATTAAGTGTAGCAGATATTTGCGGGTCTTTTATATATATATTTTATAAATTAAACGGCCATGTCATACAGTGTCAAAAGCTTTTTCTATATCTAACATTAAAAGGCCTGTATTTATTTTCAAATTAAAATTGCTCATATGTACTCAACTTGTCCACACAATGGCTAAATTATTATGTTATAATTATTTTAAAAGCAAAAAAATTAAAATCATAAGCTGTTAAAAATCATATAATTCTGATAGCTAATATGAAATATAAGATACAATGGTGATAAAAAAAACTACAAGATAAGCAAGTGTTAAAAATGTGAAAATAAAAATTTATGATCATTGTGATTTCTTTTTTTTATCATACTAGCTACTTTATTTTTAAGTATTAGAATGATTAGAAACTGTAGTGAGTTATTTCGATAAAGAAAAAGCGTTAACTAGCATTTTTGATTTGCCCTGATTTGTATTAATTATTTTTATTTTTTCAGTTAATGTGAAAACGTTTAGACTTTAATTTAATTTATGGTAACTGCTTATTTTTATATTTTATTAAATTAAATAATTAATAGAGTATAAAAATTATATATATTTTAAAGCTTGGGTACTGATATTATTTTAACGTGGCTTAGTTTTGTTGATAAATAATTAGTATAATTGTTTTTGTGTTAGTAGCAAATAAAGTTTAGTTCTACGCTTAACCGATAGACAATTCAATTAGAATTATTATAGTAAAAAATGATCATGGGAATAACTTTGAACTCACCCTTTAGTGAAGTATTACATGTCAATTTTCGTCCAAATAACTTTATTTTAGAAATACTTATATATGATATTGCACTGAAAATCATTATATAATTTAACATTTTTATAATGGATCGCGCAAAAATTTAATTGTTGGTTCTACATCTTTTAAAGATGATTAAGATTGTTTGTAAATTGTTAATAAAACATATTTCCTTAGATAGAATATTGCTAAATATTATGACGGATACAAATAAATCTAAAATAGATATTCGTACAAAGTTTATTTTCATTTGTAAGTAAAGTAAGAAATGCTTATGTATTTTTTTTACAATTTACTAACGATCATTACACGGCATCATTTATACTTGCCGAACTCTAGCTTTTCGCTTTGAAACTCGCTCATTCAAAACCCATTGAGCCAGCTTGCGAAATCAAACACAATTGTAAATTTTCCTTTAACGAAAGCGAATATTTTCAATATATATAATATTATTTTACATATTTTGTATAAGAAAATAGGGAATTTTCGATGTGACGTTTCATCTTTATATTACTGTATATAATATGTTTGTATATTTGAGTTGCCGTTAAGCTATTGAGTCCTACTTTAATATGTATTTACAAAACAAATAAAAAACAAGGTGATACGTATTGAAAATCTGAGACGCATTGGTTTCTACGTTTCATAAATCATTTTAATATGATATCATCACATTTTATTATTTATTTTAGAATCGTTAAATAAATAGTGTTTTTTAATACAATTTTTCCACAAAAGGATTTTCTACGTTGAAATTTCGATACGTTAAAATTGGTACCTGTGAACAAAAGAGCAACTTTTATTGTTCTCCTAGGGTTCCATTGTTACTACGTAATGTTATTCGTGAAATTCCCATACGTAAAACAGACAAACTTTCATTACTATAGAAACTGTACTGTAATATCGTTGGTTATTAATACTCGACGTGTCAAATAACTCCGGATATGAGTATATTCCATGTTTTACTTTTTAGTATCTTTGAATGTAAACACGTGTTGCCCCCATCGACCTTTCCATCCATAACTAAGAGGTAGAATATAATTATCTCTCTCCGCCCACTCTTTAATACTCATGTATTATACTTCCCTTAAAACTGGCTGATTTTTAAGTGGCAGTTAAATATTGCCACACGTTTCATTAATGCTGATTTATACGTCAACACATTCAACGTGTAAAAGTCAATTCTCTTACTCGTCTAAGCATCGTCAAGCTTCTCCTATCTTAAACCCCATGGGGTTTGAGATTCCATGGGGTGTTGCGGGTCGTATACGGTAACGTGAGAAGCTTCTTTAAACAGAACTGAGTGACGTGAACCTGATATGTAAACATGTCTGGATCACCTATCGACGACCCTGTAATGTTTGAGTAAAATCACGTCTTTCCGCCACACAAAAGGAGACATGCCTCTGCAAGACGTTGGAAAATTGATCATAATGTATGTACTGAGATTACGCGTTCGTTGTTTTTTTATGTTAGTATGTTGTTGTTTTATGAGTTGTGTGGAACTGTTAATAGATTAAAACATCACATATCAAAAGTATCTCCAGTTTTTTATTTAATTAGTAAAATATGTTTTTTAACCTTGAAATTTTTAATAAAAAACGCTTTAAATATATTTTTTAAATTTTGTATAAAATAATAACAGGGTTTGTTAATCTAACATAGATTGTAAATATATGTGTATAATACAGAGGCGTGACCTTCACCAAGGTTATAGTCTCCTGTACAAGGTCTTTGTTATCTCCGCAAGTCTTTTGTCTTGCTACCATTCAGAGTATTATTATATTATAACTCAGTATACACTTTATTAGTATCGTAGGTAAGTTACATTAAGGTTTGTCAAATTATTTGTAGTCAGGATCGACTTTTCACAAAAAAATATTCACTATACCATATTTGCGTTAACACAGTCAGTTCGAGAAATATCCATTTTAGAATTATTCATAGTTGAGAAAGAAATGGCAAGTGTGGGTTTATGCCCTTAATATTAGCTCTAAAGCATACGATACGGATATTAGTTCTATACTTATCATTACTTTATAAAAATATAGTAATGATTTTAATTATTAAAAATTTGTTCAAAATATAAATAGTATCTTCTTATAAAATTTATGAAATTAGGCTCTCTGGACTAATATAAAAATCAAAAACGTTTTTATTATTAAAAACACTATTTTTTTATTTATTAAAATCTGACCATCATGACTTTACAGGTTTTTTCAATGCCTCGTGGCAGCCATTATACATTTAAAATAAATTTAAAACAGTTATGTTTCACATTTAAAATAGATAAGTCCCATTCCACATATTTTTTCCAGCTCTTCATCCCTCGTTAAGAAGCTTGAAGCTTGTTCAAGGAGCGTTCTCAAGGGCTGGCGTTCTCAAACGTTGTCTTGGCCGCAATGAGTAAAAAAGGGATGCGATCGCAACTTTCTATGGTACTTTTATTGTAGCATATACGATATTCTTATTTCAAAATCGATTTTTTTATTTCTTAGACATAAAAAAACTATACTTCATTAGATGAATTAAAAAGAAACATAGACGTTATGTTATATTACATATTTCGTTCTTCTTCGGCGGCTGTTTATTATTTCAAGAGATATATATTTTCTCAGATTCTTCTTTATCGAGTTTCATACGCCAAACTTTTGTCGTCCTTCCTTTTCTTATAAATCTTTTGAGATTTTTTTCGTACACTTGCGTGTTGTGTCGCTGAATATTTAATACGCTTGTAACTAAAAGCATACCGCGTTATTGGTATATGTGGATTGTACACAAATTTTCCTTCTTCTTACGGTTGAATATTTCACGAGTACCGAAAAAAGTTTTTCACACTCGACGCGATCGAAAAGTTTCACTCGGAAATTATTTTCCCCAAAGCGGCGTTAACCTTTTGGTGTCATGCTGTTTTTTTCCCCTTATTTTCTATCCCACGCGGTAAGGTTCGTGACAGTCGCTTCACTTTCTTCAAAGGGTAGCGCTCAAACGTACGCTGTTTAAATGTCTATGTATTTATCCCTCGACATACGGATCAAATCCGGATCAAGAGAATCAAATCTTTCATATTTTATCCACAATATCCTTTATAAAATGGGTGAAAAAAACAAGGAAAACGGTTTTATAAAATATATATAAAATGTACACATATGAATATATTGTCGGTATAATTTTTGATTATTGTTATTCTTTAATACGTTTCTCAAAATGTATACTGTGCCTTAACATTATTATATTTGCTCTAGACCAGTAGTTTTTTATGCTACTATAATAATAAAATGATGAAATAAAATAATACAGAAACATTTTTAAAATCGTAAAATGTAATTATATTATTTAGTCAAAAAAAATATATTATTTAGTTTTCTTTCACGTTTATGTTTATAAAATTGTAAGCTGGAACTATTAATTTTAAATGCCAATGAATGATTAATTTGTATGCATACTTACTCACCTATTATACTACATTATATCGTAAAAATCCATGTATTTCCATTATTGAGTGTTACACAACTTACACGACTAGTTTACTTTTATTAGCGACGATAAAAACATACATTAATTCAAATATACACAATCATAAAATGTGTATATTGTTAAAAGCTGTAATATGACCATCCATCGATTTGCAATTGAATTTAATATCATTCTACCATTTAGCCCGGTTTTATTCATATCGCATGTACAATTAATAAACCCATATTGAAACTTTTGCTTCCCTGCGCAAAAAGGCACACCCGTAGGTATTCACGTACAAAATGTATAATAAAGTTGAATAATTACTAATTTTGGTAAATTTAGTTCTAAGTTTATATAAAAACGCGACAATGTATTACAACTTCAACTAATCAGTAAATCATTATATAGTAAACCTAATTATTATTGAACGATGTACATCTATAAAAGCATTATAATTTATTTAGCTATATTTATAGCTTGAGAAACCTTGTTGCAAATACAATTTTGGCATGCTCATGGCTTAACCTTACAGGCATTTTTTTTGCACGGCGTATATTGCTATTGTTCAGCTGCTTGATTCCGATTAATTCGACTGTCATTAGTCTGTCGATAGTTGTCAAGATTGTCAAGTAAGTTGGTCACGTCGATTTGTTTTAAAATCTGATTTTAAGATCAGGAACACAGCTTGAAAATACGTGTTAAGTACTCCAGCGTCCAAATTCTTTGTGTTGTTTTAGTGATTTAAATTTATTAAAATTTGAATATACACTATTTTTAAATTATATTCATGACATAATGCCTATATATATTCGGAAAAATAAATAATTTAAATTTGCGTAAAAATACATTTTTTATTATAATTTAAAAAATATTAATGGATTTTTGGTTTAAAGAACTTTAACAAAAAAAAAGACGTGGCAATTCGAAGAATATATAATTAAACGCTAATTAAAAAAATTAAAAATAATCCTGATAGTAATAATATATTTTCAATATTTAAATACGAAAACTTGAGCATCGCTGATGTATCATGTGCGAGTAACAAACATATTTATATTTACCCATATCCGTCCATTGTAATAATATATTATCAGAATAAAAATATTATTTGAATATGAACAAATAAATCCTCAGTATTTTTTCTTTAAGATTATAAATGTTTTTGAGAAAATAAAGATATAAGAAAAAGCTTAAGCAACAGTAAGAAAAATAGGTTAAACCAAAAAAATACCAAACAAATGTTTTAAATAGTATTATTTAAAAAGCTCATTTAATCCTTATATATAATTTTGTGCTTGTATAGTACATTTTAGAATTATGTAAACTATAAAAAAGCTCATTTCAAAATATGATTTTTTAATATGTTCATTAAATAATAATAATTAAAAATAAAAATGTATGACAAAATACTTTTAGAGTTGCAATAAGCTTTTGCGTCATTGAGGCAATATATTATACTGTAAATCGTAAATAAATATAGCTTTATATATTGCAAAAAAATAATGCATACAATGAAGAAAGGAATTTTATAATCCATTTAGCTAATATTTAGTTTTGTAAAAGAGTATTACTTGTATGTATATATAGTAGAGATATTAAAATAAGTGTTACAATTTTAATGCGATGTATGTAGCTTTGTGAAAATTTTAAATCTAAAACACCGATGAATAATAATGCAGTGATCGGTCGTATTAGTCTAGCTTTACAACTATAAACAAGTTAAAAGTGGTTTAGAGTTGTAATATTCGCCTAAAATTTCAAAATGCGATAAACCGCAAAAGCATATCATATTAAATAGTACAAATAATATTATTGTGATGCATAAAATTGATCCTATATCAATTTTAAGGGTTCTTCAATTGATTTAAGAAATGATCAACTGCTCAAACTATAAAACATAACATTTATTTAATATACGTTTCAATATATTTGTTTTTCTATTTTAAGTTTCAATATATGTAAATATTTTCAAAGGTGAAATGTGAAATGTACCAATAAGATTTTGATACTGTTCTTTACAACAGCATTCAGTTGTATTTTTTCAATCGAGTTCCAAAAACAGAATATTGATTATATATCACCAAACACAAAAAAAATCTTGAAATTAGTGTGATGTAATGCTAATACGTCAAATCAAAAGAGTGATTTACATTGAGTTTACATTAAAAAATACTGATGATATAAATGTATATTTATACGACAAAGCCAGCGTAACTTTTATTAAGGTCTTAAATTACAAAAATCTCTAAGAATATGAAGTAGGAGCTATTATATTTAAAACTCGCAGACTACTTTTGCCTTCACGTCTTAACTCAACTTGAGTGAACAAGGAAAATGCATAAAATGGATAACAGGCGTCTAACACTTGGTTATATATCAAAGCTTTAATCTTAAACTTGCTAAACGTATTACAAATTTCATGTCTGAGGGGCTCGCTGTAATTGGAAGCCTACTACAAATATGAGATAAAAAAGGCTTGTTATATTTAACATTAAATACAAAAAAAAATTAATTAGAACTAAAATCATTAAAATAACCAAAGCTTCTTAATTTACAAATTTATACTATAATATATTCTTAAGCTAATTTATATTTATTGTACTATTGATCTAATTTTTAAAATATTTAAATGATATGTTTATCAACTAATTGAAATAAATTTTGCCTTTAAAAAATTTAAATGCCTCACTACTAAAATTAGTAGTAAAATATTTACAAAGTAATGATGCAAATATAAAAATGCAATAAGTTTTGGTATATAAACAGAGAAATAACCAATACAATAAAGTACTGTAGGACTTTTCAACTACCGTGTATCCTGAGCTTTTTTTACATCGAATCAATATTATTAAACGTCGGCACATCACGACATTATTACATCATACATCTAATAATAAACGCGGAATAAAATCGTAATATATGTTACGGTATTTAATTTAACCGAGATTTACGATCGCATTTCACGAACGCACATCACATTTTTTTTCAACAAACCACCCTCTTTTTGCAACCCCCCGCTAGTATCTGCTCTCGAACAGGATATTTTCATAATATTGACGACCGAAGGCACCGCACAATCGGGACCATCATAATTTTCACCAGAATTTGGTGCTGAATGTAAATGCCCGACCGAGCGATAAAACCCCTATACTTTCCGATGGTCCCGGGGGGAGGCAGGAGGCGAATTCGAAGGAGTGTCGAGGGACGGTAAGGGTGGGGTTTTGGGGCCTTCGTTGAAATTCGGAAACCGAGCGGCGGATCCGCGTTTTCACGCGGAGCGAATCAATTCGTGGGGCGAAATTAAAATGATATTGATTCGAATCCGATATGCGATGCAGGGCCGGCTCTGGTGACAAATTGAAAGATGCGATTGAAAAATGCAAAATCTGTCTGCTTTTTAAATTGAAAATTCATTTGCTGGCACTTAATTGTTAAAAAAAGTACCAAAACTAATTTTGAACCAAAAATCTATTTCATAATATTTAATATAGACACAATATATACAAGTATTTATTTTTACAAAAATAGTTATTTGTTTTATCAATACAATTATTATTATTCTACTAATGTGTAAAATTCCTGCTGAGATAATAATTAATTTATAAGCTCATCATCATTCAATCGTCAGAAGTAGGCTTAAAAATGATAAAATTTACTTTGAAAAAAAACATGCGGTATTTAATAATTGGCATCTTCATTTAAGAAACCATTAGCCACCAATACAAATACTGACTATTGTTTTAAATTACCTTAAATTAGCAAAAAATCTTAAAACTCTTAATCAAATATTTTAGAAAACTAAATAAATATACGAGTAGTAAAGTGTGAAATTTGTTTGGCTGAATACAAATCATTTTAGCTTACGTTTTTAAAATGCGTTTAAATTATTCGGCCTTTGCCATGGGTCTTAAGTCTTAACCAAATCAATATTTTTTAGAAGTAATATGATATATTATTTAAAATATAAATAAAAAATCGAGCATCACTAAAGAAGTATTTAACTCAAAAGAATCAAATGGTTTTGGAAAAACTATGCTATAAACTGAAAAATTAATCTATTAGTTGTTTCTTAAGAACAATAGCTTTTTGATTATCACACATAAAAATAAAAATCGCCTAATTAATTTATATAGTTTCTCGTTTTATTACAATATTTTCTATGCGCTATTACAAAATTAATTCACCTTTTTATATATAATAATAAAATATATGTAATATTAAAAGAAATTTTGCTCAAGATATGCAAGAAAAAAATTACGATGATCTCCTTGTGGATTCACCCTATATAAATTCTATCAACAGTTTTTTCGTGAACTGGGACTTCAGTAATCGGTTTAGAAGATTTATTTGATACATGTGGCGGAGAAAAATCTCAATGGAAAATATTTATTCAGGTTGACAATACTTCCAGCGTTATAAAAGCAACTGTGGTTATTTTTCAGTGACATCAAATAATATTTAACATAATTTAATAAATTTTCAATTGTAGTGATTAGTAGAGCTTATGATAAAATAATTTATAAAACAATATTTATATACACGTAATAATAAAGCTAATGGTAATTACCTTAGTGAAAATGTAGTGCGTGATGTCCCATAACATATATTATCTGTAACAAAAAAATAATAATTGTCAAGTCCAATTTACATTTATTTTTTAATATTGACCATAAATTTGTACATTTAAAATAATGACGCTTTTAATTAAATAAACAGTGCATAACATAATTTACTATTATTTTTCATAAAATAAATAAATTCGCAAATATTTGTTATATGTTTGCTGTAATACTAAATAATAAAAAATCTATTGTTAATTTTTAAGTCAAAAGCGGAGCGTGACTGTACCAAGACGTTTGTAATTCATAAGCATATTTTTAATTAATATAAATGAGAATGTTGTATTCTTAAGAAAAGATTTATTAGGTAATCCTAAAATAAATGTCGTTTTTTAAAGAATCAAAACAAATTAATTATGTTTTAATTATGAAAAATATAATTTTCTTATAAAGTGATAAGTTTCTCTCACCAATCGGACAATTTTTTAATTCCATTAGTTTGATTCAAAGTGCATCGATTGAAATAATAGCTACTTAGAAGAAGCAAGGTCTGTAAAATAAGGTAAATGAGATAAAAACCTTCCAGCTTGAATCATAGTCATGCTTTTTACGAAATGTATTTAACCAATTAGCTGCTTATTTACTTTTTTCTTAATTTTTGATTTCTAGTGATAAAGTTTAATTATTTAGAAAAAAGTTCAGAAAGTGTTTGGTCTGGAACACCAGACGGCACAATAACCAACAATTCCTGGGAATAGATCTTGAAGCTAAGTCGCCTTTTCTTGAACATTTGATAAGCAAAGATGATAAATGGGTGTTGTACGACAACAATCTTCGTAGATAGTGGTTTTCAAAAAGGCAAATAACAAAACATACCTCACTGTAAAAAGATATTTTGTGTGTTTCGTGGAATTGCAACAGAATTGTGCATTACGAAACACCGAAACCTGGCTTAACAATAACAACATGCATATATTATGATCAGTAGAATTGTTTGCACGATAAAAGTAAAAAAATGCATGTCACGACATAAAATCATGAATCTGGAAGCAATGAGAAAAGTGTAAAAAAATTTAAAAAAATGGTACCGTAAGTCAAAAGTGACAAGTCTGTTTCTTATTACTTTTCAGACACAATAGGAAATCATTCTAAACGAAAATCATTACCTGCGATGAGAAATCGAATCTCTACGATAGGCAAAAAAAATCAGGACATTGATTAAATATCAAAACTGCAATAGTTTAATCAATTAATGCTTAAACTATTGCAGAAAATTCATATTATACATATGAACAAATTAAGACTTAGTACATAAAAATACCCAATTCAATTATAGGAGTAATATAATAAATAAATAAATAAATAAATTATTTTTAATTAAATATAAATAAAAAAAAAATAGTAATTCAATTGATTTCTCAAGATAGATTTAAATTGGTTTTAAATTTTCATTATTATATTTCATCGTAAAAGATTAAAGATCTAAATTTAATTATTAGTTTATATATCAATGAGATTTTAGTATATCGTTATTAAACAGCATGTTTGCAATCCCTGAAAAATATACACGTTCAGATATAAAATATACACGTTAAGATATAAATATTTATAAAACGGGACAAACGGGTAAATATCACGCTAAAATCAATTTGTCACTTTACTAGCTGATGTGTAACTATTACTGTCACAAATTAATTCACTATCACCTGGAACAGTTGACCGTATATTAAACACTTTGATGTTTTGTAGAATATATGGTACTTTGAGGATAAAGCTAAAAATCACGTGTTAATCAAAATTCGCTCGGTCCGAAAGGTAACACAGGGTTGTTGGCAAAGGACCTGTACACCAGATTAATTACTTTCATCGCTTTCATCGCTAACACATACATACATGCGTATATTTTTTGTGCACTAATTAAACAATATGTAAATCTAATCCTGCGGGATTAGCAAAAGGCGGCCGTGGGCTAACGAAGGGTGGCAAAGAGCAACGATGAATCTTAATAAAGCGGCAGAAATTATCCAATACTCTCGAGCAAAACGTTGTATTATTATTTATTTTTTATTATAATTAAATAAAATTCGCCCTTTTTGAAGATGGTTCTAAAATTGGTTTTACGTTCCCCCTTGCGCTTCTGTCGTATCCTCACCTTCGTGCGATGGAAATGTTCAATTAAAAGAAATTTTATACAGACGGGTGAATGAGTGGTGCGTATGAATATACGAGTTAATAAGAAAAATTACAATTAGGTTAAACGTGTACTTTTTTTTATGAATATTTATAATTAGACATGGCACGAATAGGTATCTTAAATCGTGGAGCAATTTAAAAAATAGGTAAGAAATTAGTATTTACACAGGCATATTAAAAGTACTCGTGTATTAAAATTACCACATATGTACAAAACCATTTATGATATATATAAAACGTAATTAGAAAAAAAGCTTATTAAATAAGCTTTACAGATTTATATATTTACATCATATGATAGAACTACAAATATATTATCTTTTTATCTTACAGTATTACCATGATGTTTAAAAGCTTAACATCTTATTTGCGATGAAAATTTCGATGACTATAAAGATATCGCTGATACTTTCCAGATTATTTTTATTCCATTTATGATGAATCATACTTAACTCTTGATCGCAATGGATTCATTACGACCTTATGATCTATCGTTCATTTTATTCATAAACATAATTGCTATTTAAGACATAAGTACGGTTTTGAGAAATTCGCGTAGATCCACAGAACTGAACTTCATTTCTGACTTTGTATTAAAGGACTTGTAGGGGAATTTACTTGCTTCGTTTAAAACTTCATTGTTTTCTGATTTGTGGAAATGTACGAAAGTCACCACGACCCACAAAAAGGTGACAAATTTAATATTGGAAACCAGTTGCTAGTCCTTCGGTGTCTGCTAAGTTGTTTGATTTAATCCTGAATTTATTATTATAAATTAATGACATAAATATTGCGACAAAGCGATATTAAAAGTGGCCAGTAAAAAAAAAATAATCTGAACCGAACATTAACTCAATTTAATGTTATAAAAAATAAAAATATGCGAATTCACTTAATATTAATATTTGATACGCAGCATGCCTTAAAAAGTAATATTACGTAGACAAAATTTAAGTTCATTATCTTGACGATAAAATGTTTTATCTATCTTATATATAAGTTGCTATTCTCATTGAATTGTATTTGATTAATTTTAATAAAATATAATTACTATTGCAAATACAATATATGCGCAGAGACTGATAATTAATTTTATCTAAATTTACAGAATCTGAACCCAAAATTATGTAGTATATAGTAAAGTAATATAGATCAAAAATATTAAAAAATAATTTAAAGCTATTTCACTAAATTTATATTTTACTATTAGTCATATTTATTTTAAACGTTTAAATAGTACAATTAAATACAATAAAACACAACATAAATGTAGTTTTTTCTTTTATGAATTTTTAGATTCATAAGTAATGTTTATTTAAAATTAAAATATATGTTAAAAAATAAAATTAATTTTTCTAGAGTTTTAATTTAAGTAATATATATGTGTATCTTTTTTTCTAGCATTTAAAAACCGCTGCATTATACGTGTGTGAATATTTTTTGCCGCAAATATTTCCTCGTCCATATTCACGTAAGGATGACTATGCAGGATCCTATATAGACTATATATGGATTACGATAGGCCCAACCTTTCCGTAATATCCTATATCTTCAAACTTCAATTAATCACTCTCCTTATTCTACAATGAAACATTGTTTCTATGGTAGCAGAGAGGAAAACTTTATCATTGGATTATTTATCAAATATATGTTTTTTCACTTCTTACTTCTATAATACAACATCAATATACCATTTTTTTTACTTACATTAACTGTACATATACAAAAAAAAATATATTATATAATTGACCGTAGTTAATTTGTGGCTATAGCGGTATTTTTTAATATTTACAGTGCATAATTATATTTAACATCGATGCACAAATTTATATATTATAAATCAGCTGTATCATACATAGAGGTAAAATTATTAATGTCAACAATAACGTAAAAATGCAGTAACAATTCAATAAAATTTAATTTAAGTATGATAAAATAAAAGTTTCGAGAATGCACAAGCTATTTATAATAACAATTAAATGTACTTATAGCAACAATAATGTACAATCTTTATGTTTCGTTGTATTGTTAATTATCATACCCGTTGTCACAATTGTATAAAATTAATTTTTAACACAGCTTAAAGGAACTGTTTGGCAAAAATAGATATTGCTGTTGTGTAATATTATTAATATTATACTTAGTTAATACTAAGTTTCATAGCAATGGATGAATTTACATTCAGTATGATTCCGAAAAACATATGCTTTCGCTGTAGGACTTTACTGCGGCAAAATGTTATAAAACTATTTGTGGTTTAAGAATGTCACTTGCACTGAATAGATATGTATGTATTTGGAAATGTTTGTGAAAGCTAGCACACAAGCTCTAAAAGTTGTTAAAACCTTTTCAATTGGGGAGTTTCACTGCGACAAAGTTTAGAGTGTTTTTTTTTTTGTAGAATGAATACGTACGTGGTACTCGAGATTCCATTGGATACTTTGAACGAATGATTTTGTTAAATAGTAAAAATATTATTTATATATAAAATTATATATATTTATATATACATATATTATTTATTTTATTAAAGTTACATGTGCTAACAACGTGTATGTAGTATATGTATATTATTTTAAATTAAAATATGGGTTCAAATTCAAGTAATCACAAAAATAAATTACATATATATTATTTTTTTATTCGTAAAGTAAAAGTGGTATAACTAATGTTTAAATAGAATATTTTGTGCAAAAGTAAATAGCTTTGTATATACAATTACGTATTTTCTAACTAATAAAAAACTATTTTTATATATGTATAAGATAAGCTTGTAAAGTTTCCACCTGCATAGTTTGATTTATTTTTTATTTTTGTAATACAACAGTGTTATGAAAAAAAATTATTTCTACTGCGTAGAACCTCAAAAAAGAAAGCTATTTTTAATATTAATTGTATTGTTTACAAATATTTACAACTAAACTAATTATATAGATTTTAATCTACAACTAGGCATCCTGATTTTTTGAAGTTTTTTTTTTTACAATACAAACTTCAATAAATGATGATTTCTTTTAATATAAACCAATTATCAATTGACTAGAACGAATCGATCTACTTCCATTGATTACATCGTTGAGTAACGAAGGAATTTCTGGCTTTTGTATTTATACGCGAATTTATTTTGATTATTGAAAAACGAGATTTAAGTTTATGAGGTAACTGTGGAAAGCTCCCATACATTTTTGCGACTTGCTCATGCTCAAATAAAGCACTTTCTTCTTATCTAATTATTATTGTGATTCTTATAAAGCAAAGCAAAAATAAGACCAATTAGAATAGTTGAGAAGATCGTAAACAATTTTTCGCCCTTTCAACTTTATGCCGAGCTCTATTAAAAGCTTTCATGAAAGCATACGTATTTTAAAATATCTTGAACGGTAATGCAGCAGCTGTAAAACATTTAAAAGTATTCGTACAAATTTTTTTTTGCTAAATCGAGAAAAAAAATTTCTCGATTTGGCATTATTCTCTAGAAAAAACACCATCTGCAACGTTAATGCCACACAAGATCAATTTTTATCATGTTAAATATATATAGCCCTAAAGCTTTCTAAGTATTGGGGAAAAATCAATATAAAATATGACAGAAAGCCAATTAGATCTTACAATAAGGAAAACTTAAATATAGTATTCAAAAGATCCGTTCCCAGAGGGATACATAATAGTCTATGAGATAGGTAAGAAATTATTTAAGAGATATTTTCTTCTAATTACACATTATGAATGAACAATGCTTAATAATACAGATGAAAATAAATATATTATAGGTTTTGATATATTATGTTTTAATTGTATAATTCATTTTTCGAGTGAATATTTATAATTTAATTTATATACAATATCTTTTATAAAAATATTGCATCTCGAAAATAATGAATTTTGCATTTTAACAAAATTTAATTTCGCTACTATGTTCGCGGATCTGTCAGAATGAAAAGTTTATGTAAACGAACTGATTAAAATTTTTCATGTGAATAAAAGTTCTTGCCATTAATTAAAATAAACCGCACAGTTCTTTTCATTCTTAAACTAATTTACATGAAATAATAAAGGTTTTTTAAGATAAAACAATATTTAATTATATCTATATATGGAAGCAAGTAATTAAAAAAATAATTGCTTTACATCTATAGCTTTCTTAAATTTATTAAAATCTGTAAATTCTAGCCTATTACATAAGCGTTTATATTAAAATTAATGTAATACCTGAAGGGTCTGGTTTAAATCCTATATAAATATTTTTAATTGTGTTTTAAAGATCTGAATTACTGATTATTAGATAATTATAATTTAATTCTATCATCATAGCTTTGGTTTTTATAGAATTTCCTAACCTTGTGGATGAATATCGTGATTAATAATTAAAATGATAAATATTAAATAGCAGCAGAATCAAATGTTTATTTATTAAATGCGCTTTTATTGAAAACTGGTCTACATATATATAAATATATTAATTTATATTTTTATATATAAATATCACTGATTTCTAGATTAAAAAAATTTGTGAGTAATACATTAATCAATATATGTTGAATATTTTATTTTTATAACATTATAGAATTCAGGGAAGAGTCTGACTTTTCTATGCTATATTTTTTTCTTATATATTATTTCCATTGCACCCTTTTAATTCAAATAAAGTTGGTATTATCATATAAATTGAATAAAAATCACTTATTGGCCATTCTGTATACAAATATACTTGTAATGTATTTTCTATTAAACATTTCGGGTGAACGAGAAAAAGTGGGGATTATTCACGATTCAACCAAATGCTTAAGACAAACAGATAAATATTACGGTTCATCTGACCGGTTTCGAACCCTCGAAAATTTGGGTTTAGGTTATACAGGGACGGATTCGACGTATTAAATTTGCTATAAAGTTTTTTTAATAAGAAACATTATATATATATATATTAAATTAATATCGTTCGAAATCAAATTTCTTAATATCGAACATCGCGTTGTACGCACATAATGAAATTTCTAATTTCATTAAACTGAATTAATATTGGCAGAGTAAACAGTGGGCCACGGCTGCCAATGAATATAAACAATTTTCGATAATTAAATTAAAAAGTTCGATCGATTCTCTCTCTGGAAGAGCTATCGGTAGGAAGAGGTGGTATCTCCTCTTTTAAAATAACATTTGAATTGAGCTAGATGTTGGGAAAGAAAACACAACGGTCCACTGGTTTTACGAACCGGGCCCGGTCAGGGGTCGCAAAAGGGGGTTATATTCTGCGCGTATAATACATAACGGGGTGGGGGTTGGATTTCCATATACGAGCTTCGGAGGATAACTGAATTCGACGTTAAGTGCACAAAATCATTAATCAAAATGATAAATTTGTATAAATAAATTGTAACCCCGGGGATTTACTCTTGTTACCGGACGTCGGTAGATACCTCTACTTCTTCATTTCGGTCTTCTTCTTCGTCGTTTTTACAATGAAACGTCAAAAAAGAAAATTCCTTTCTGGAGATTTTTGCGGGGCTTTGCGACATCCGGTTGTGCGGTACGCCATTGTTCGTTGTCTCAGTGCAAAAATTTACTATGTATATATATTTTATTTATAAATTTGAGAATAATACATTTCCATGGTACTGAGGCGAGCATCCGGCACTCAGTTAACTTTCGTTTTAATAATGCGTTTTGCGACTCAGCTGTAAAAAAATTGCACACATGTAGTTTTATTAAAGGTGCATTTGTGAATGATGACAGCTATTAGAAGTTTTAATGAACAAGCTAAAATAATTTCGACAAACTTTATTTTGGAAGAACTGTTTCTCAAAAAAATATGAAATACTGTTTTACGTAGATTGACGGAACATATATGGCATTTAACAACTTAAACGGCAACAACTCGCCTGATGAATGTATTTTAAAATATTTTTTTCAAAAAAGTTTACGTAATATTTTTTTAATTATTAAAGATTATTATTTTAGATTCACTAGTCAGTAAACCAAGGACTTTATATTTACTTAAATAAAGAGATACAGACGCCTGAATAGAAATAACTGGCTACTTACTAAAATTCACTGGCGTTTAAAAGGTTAAATATTAAATACGAGGTGTGATTAAAAATTCCAATATATAATTTTAATACGAACAAAGTAATTAGCTAAGATCAAATTTAAAATAATCTCTTTTAAAGTACTCTCATTGGCTAGCGATGCACTTATCTTAACGTTGATTTCATGATTAAAAGCATTTTTGGAAAATTCTTTCGGAAGGGCCTTCACTTGCTTCGTCGTGGCCCTCTCAATATTAGAAATGGTGGTAAAATGTTTTTCTTTTAGCGCGTTTTACAAAAATCACTTAAAAACTTTAATAAATATTTTAATAGGTGCAAAATAAAACAGGGTCAAATATATTACCGAGATGAAGACAATTTTAAAAAATTTGCTCCTTTCTCTCTAGCAATGATTTACCAAAAGTGTCAACTAACACTACAGCAACATTTGACGATAACATGGAAATTTTGGCTTTTTTAAGATTCATTAATATTTAAAATAAATTGTCGAATAAAAAAAATTATAACGAGAAATAAAGGGCAAAATTACGCAACTGAACATAACGGTCGCATAGGCGAGATTGAGCAATAAGACATTCAATCCAATTTTAAAATTAAAATGAGTAATAAAAACTGAGAAATTCTATTTAAAATTACGGTTAAAACCACCTGCTAAAATATTTCTGTCAGACTATGCACTTGTAAAGAGTTACACACCATTTTAAAGGGTGCACCATAATTATGGCCAAGACTGTATATCTAATTTTCTTTAGTATTTCAGTAACCGCTACGAAAATTATAATTTCATATGTATAAATATTTTTTTATAGATATATTGAAACATTTATCAACCTAGGTTACTTTATATAATATTACATCCAGTTGTGTTATACAGGAAATATACAAGCGATACGTGTATTCTGAGCGCATTTACATAGTTACATGGATCCAATGTCAATATACAATAGATTGCGGCCGACTGTTTATTGGCACCGTGTGCAGATTCATTGCTGGATTAACGAATTCAAGAACATGTAAGGATTATTGGATTTGAAACTGCATGAAATCGTTTTCCCAAGAGCTTTACGTATGTTTTAATAGGGGTTTTGAAAGAGAGAGAAAGATAGGGGGAGAGTAAAAAAACGTAGACATAAACGCCAAGCGGAGAGACAAGTGTTTTTGACGTTTATTTTTTAACTGATCGTTAAAAGGAAAAAATGTTTGGTACAATTGAGAACTAATAAGCAATGGTGTGTGATTGAATAATATAATAATGCCACTTGATCATAAAACAATATTTTATATATTTTTTTGTAATTAGTTATTACATTTTTAAGAAACTTATTGCTGCTTTTGACGAGCATCATAATGTCAAAGTATTTTTAATACAATAATTTTTTATCATATTTCTACATTTATTTTTAATTTTAAGCATTCGCTTAAAATTTATATTTAAAGTGAAATTTGTGCGCCCGGGGCCACCCTCCCCCAAACTAAGATAAGTATAATAATCAATTAAATCAATTTATTAATTTTAAATTAATTTTACAGCTTACAATCCAAAGATTTTATTAACCTCATTGTTTACGATAATATTTTTTTAAATCTAAAAAATCTGTAATGTTAGATCATAATTAAAAATATTTATTAATCGATAATTCTGATCTTCCAGATACAATAGAAACTAAAATACACTAAAAAATGATCTCACATAACAATTGCAATAAAACATTTTATTTGCACTCTGATTTAAAATCATTTACAAATTTAAAATATACAATAATATTTAAGCGATATAAAATACTTAATAATCTATATTTATAAATTAGTGCAAAAATGGACGTTTAATTTATATTATTTTTTCGTTAAAACACAAAATACAAATGCAGAAATTGATCATTATATTATTTTTCATTATATCAAATTACAGTTATTGAAATACTTTTTCTGTAACTATTTTTAATAATATATACAACTAAAATCACATTAGTAGCATAATACTTATTGTCATTCACTTATACTTGTGATGTGAGTCTTTTGCGAATTCAGTCTGATTTCATAATCATGCTAGTTTTAAACTAGTTATTTAAGATCAGAGCTCTAGTAATGTTCTTTGACAGAATTCAAGAGAATTCAAGTAAATAATTGAACCATTTCTAACGTGACGTTAAAACGTAATTGTAATCGCTAAGTTTGTTCAAGAACAGTAATATAATATTACTTACATATATTCAACTGCAAACCGTATTAATCAAAACGGTTCGGTAATTATTACGCAAACGAAAATTCTGCATAGCGAAAATTTTAAGCAATAATAAGTCCGATTATAGATGATCAAAATAGACTTTTAAGTATATGTGAACATATGTAAATAAAATAAATAGTTGAATAAATATTTTATTCATTTTACTTGATAACTAATTTTTACATCAAATACATTTAACCTAAACACACATTTAATATATACCATAAATAGAAAATGAAAAATACCTAATATTATAATTTATCGAAATTAATTATAGTCGAAAAATCAATTCCACGTGTATTGTAAATCTTTATTTTTATTACATTTATTAAAAATCCAGTATTATTAGAGTCTTAAATTTATTATATTTTTACTTTCTATTGCATAAATATATCCCTAAAATATATAGAACATAAATCGCCAAAAAAATATTTAAGATCAGCATGTAACTTTTCATGAAATAAAAACATTTTTTATTATTTCTACTTGCGACTCAAAACAGCTTATTTTCCAAAAGGCATAATATTGTTGAAATATTGAATTTACTATTTTTATTAAATTTATCTTAATTTGAACAAAGATTTGTTCTGTGAAGCATTTGATAATATGATATTTTTCTTTAGTAAGAAGTCAAATACAATATAATATCTCTTCATTGTAAAAGTTCAACATAAACGTTTCACAGCAGTTTTTATATCTCACTAAAAACTCAGTGATGGATTTATATTTGCTTAGTCAAATTATAATACTAAATAATAGAATTGGTCGTGTTTGTTTATGAATTTAAATTTATTACAATGCACAAATTGTACTATAAATACAAAACTATTTAATATGGCTCAATTTTTACGTACTAAGAAGATACTTAGTTGATTTATTTTTTTGTAGTTATTTGGTATATATTTTTTTATTTATGTAATTCGCTGTAACAAAAAATGTAAATAAAAATTGTATATTCTTTTTCTTGAGCTTTAAATAAATGTATCGAATGACCGAGTAACATTTTCAGTAGCGACCTTTTGTTCTTCGAATTTAGGACCAATTCAATAGATTTTACCACTGGGGTCAGCAAGAGATATGAATATATAAAATTAGATAAAAAATAACATATATCCACATAATGCTCAATTTCATATTTTTTATGCCAAAAATATCACATATATTTTTTACTAATCTCATGTGCACATAATCATCAACACTTATATAATATTTATAGCGTTACAATATGTAATTAAGATCATCAATGTTACCATAATCGTAAATAACTCACATCATTATGCGGTAGATTAACCACACGTTCATAATAATAATAGTTAGCCATCAAAATCTGATTTACTCCTCGACAGACATGTATCGAATACGGATTGCTGCTCTTATTGCTTTATATATGCATATAGTCTGCGCAGATAAGGGGTTTGTACGTAAATATATAACTGTAGTTTTATTATATATAATTAGCAAATATTTATATTTTTATATACATTTTTAGGGTCCGTACACAATTAGGAATTTTAATGTACACGTCTGTAATGACAGTTTATCTACAATTGGACCCGTTGATTACAAATTTGGAAATGGATATAATGAAAAAGGCGAAATAGTGGTTTGGTATAAGATAAATGTCAAAAAAGAATTAGGACCTCTTATGGTGAGCATGATAGCTGAAAAAGTGTATCACAAATCAAATATTATTCGTATAATTTATATTTAAATAGGGAAAAATAATCGGTTACAAAGTTGAAAATGGAAAACTATTGCAAAAAATTAATCTTAAACAGAAAAACTTGTGTAAATACGCGTTTCCTTTGAAAATTATGGAATACAAGTTTTTAGTGGATGATAAATGCGTAGCACAAACTGTAAGTTATTTAACTGAATTGTTTATAATTAATCTGGTTTTTATAAAGTGTATAAGGTATAAATAACTAATTTCAGCACGACTATGAAAATGTCACCACAAATATCGTTAAAGTAGTGAAGAATTTTCTTGGAGAGAATTTTTTCTACGGTCAGTTTAAATTCAGTGGAGAATTTTTTACAAAAAAGGAGATTGTGGTATGTGGTATTCTTGAATGCGAAATGGTAAAAATGTGATTTGATTTTTTAATATTATAAATATATAAATTTATTCTATATTGCTGTGCGTTATGCATTAAATAAACACGTGTGTGCTTTTAAAAATTACATATTTTTATTTTTACTATTTTTTCTCACATTTTAATTAGTGTGGTTAATAAATAGTATAAGTCAGTTGTCTGACCCATGGCCCGTGGACCGCATACAATTTGTGTAGCAATATTATTATAATAAAAATTAAATTAATAATAATATTTTTAAATATTTCATTATTTTTTAGCATAGCTTATACATTATCTCTTATTAAAACTGGTAAAATAAAAAAGCTATATTTACAACCAAAAGGCGTTTTATAAAGACTTATTACAATGCAATAATGCTGAATTATTAAAAGCATATTTTTTTTAAATTTACTAAGATGCTATGTGCCATAAAAAAAAATTAAATATCTAGAAAAGATCTTACGTCTCAATAACAACTATTTTTAAAAAATATTAGTAAATGAAAGTGATGTGGCAGCAAATTTAATTTATCAACAAAATTTCTTTACTGACAATGAATTTTTTAAGTATGTTTTGACAGCGTATCAAAAATAATCTTTCTTAAACACATTTAGATACCTAAGTTTTGAAGCTTTGGATAAAAGCACTGATGTTACATACAACCAAATGCTTTCGCTGCCTTCAAGAAATTTACAATGAATTTAATATTACCGTAGGACTGACAGAAAGAGCAAATTTATTTACAGATTTGTCTGGAGTAAAAAAAGAAACATTAGCAAAATTTTGTTTAACCATCACATGTTTGATATAGTCACTGGTGGATATAAAAATACACTCATTAACAGAATAAATTAATTAAAAATCAATTGGATTAAATCGTCATTCTTTTCTAGTTTTTAAAGAGCAACTGAATTTCAGTATTATTGCTACTATTTTCTTAGTTTACATAAACAGTTTACAAATCTTACAGATATAATATATAAATTTGAAGTTTGTTATGTAATTTTAAGAATTATTTATTAGGTGTCTTTATTTGACACTTTGCACTCTAAGAATGAGCTCTGTTTTTGACGATTCTTTTGGAGTGTACGCTTATTTTTCTTGTTTAAGGCATACATAAAATGAAATTGAAACACATATTTTGAGTATCTTATAAATTGCAACTGATAATTTTAAACCAGATATTATTGAACTAATACCAAAAAAAAAACAAGCTCAGTAGTAAAATTAAAAATAATATGTTATTCTTTTATTGTGAAAAGTAAAGTTGAAATCGACCCATTATATTATACCGTAGAATATAAACATGAAATTCTATATTCGGCCATTGACAATATTTTGTCGGGCAATGCGGCCCAGAATATCCAAAAGGTTGGACACCGCTAATATACGTCATCGTTACCGATTGAGTTCAAATATCATAAAAATACTGAATTTCAATATTATATTGTGTCTGAAAAAGCAAAATAATTATATAATATAAAAATAATCATTCCAGTTAAAGATCTCATTATATTTATTAGTTCTTAAAGTATGTTTTAAAATGTAAATATTTAAAAGTAGTAGATAACTGTAGCTTCAGCGCATATGCTTGAAAAAAAAACACTAATTTGATTTTCAATTATATTTAAATACAAAATGTTTATTAAAAATATATTATTATTTACGAAGTGAGATAAAAAAATACGGTAAATGAATTTTTATAGCAGCAACTGCTAAATCTACATTAATTTTAAGTTATAAGTTCGATAGTCTGGTCCGTTGAGATAGTCAGTGTCAAGTTTGAATAAGTTGTGACTTGTCAGCCGGCTTTCAGAGCCTAAAGACCGTGTCTGTTGCGTATTATAGATTTCGAACAACGCGTTGCAAAAAAGTGGCACGGGTGCATGCAAAGAGGCTAAAAAATGGTTCATTTAAACAGGCAATTGACTATTCGAGGGCTTACTGAAGAACTGAACATCTTGTACTGGTCCGTGCAAAGCTATTTAACTGATAATTTGCAAATGAGACGAGTGAGTGCGAAATTTATTCCCAAACTTTAAAGGAAAATCGTGTGTCAGTTTGCACGGAATTAGAGGATCGTCTTGATGCATATCCGGCCTTCATGGTCAAAATTATAATTGAAGATGAAAGTTGAGTGTATGGCTATAATGGAAAACGCGTGGCTTTCTTCGCCCTAAGAAAGCACGTCTGTCAAAGTCGAACGTCATGGTCATTCTAATTGTTTTTTTCGATAGTGAGGGCATAGTGCGACCAGAGTTTGTTCTAAGATGAATCACTGTAAACTCCAAATATAACAAGGGCGTACTGAAAAGTTTGCGAAATGATGTACGACATCAAGACAACGCCGTGAAACACCTCGCTTCTGATCCGCGAATTTTTGGACGAAAAAAAAGGTTTCTGTCTGTCCACATTTAGCACCATGCGACTTCTGGCTCTTGCCGAAAATTAAAACCGTGTTAAAAGGAAAACATCATCATCATTCCCGGCATTGAGAGGGTCACGACAAAGCACTAAAGGTCTTTCCGAAAGACGCCTTCCAGAAATGCTTCCAATCGTGGAGTCAACGTTGGGATAAATGTATCGCTACCCAAGGAGAGTACTTTGATGAAGATTAATTTATATTTGATGTGAGCTATTATTTTTTTCGTAATAAATATATTCATCGTATTTTTAATACGTGCATTAAATTTTTTTTAACGATTTAAAATATATTAAAATAAAGTTTGACGAATTCTAATTGGGTTTATCTCAAAAACGTTTCAATACATCTATATAAAGGTGAAAACGTAGTTATAATCTAAAAATGTATTTTAATTTAAATACAGACTGAAATTGAATTCGTGATTAAATGGATTTAGCGTACTTTCACTTCAGACATCGATTTCCTACTCCGCTAAACCGAACGGATATCGAGAGAATAATTAACGCCGGAAACGGAAAATTTCGACTCATCGCGAAAACTATAAAATTGGGCAATTACAACCTCCTGGCGACAAGTGCTAAATTAATGACATCGGACGTTAATCATTTTTGACCATCGACGCGAATAACGAACGGCGTTGGTTGTGCTTTTTTTGGGCCTGTCATCGCCACGTAAATCATTTGTTCTCCAATTACCGGAATGATTGGTTTTTCTGGCTGTTTGAAATGACCTCGCACGTGTACGTACAAGTAGCGTATGATGTAATATGTATATGACGCAGATATTTTTTCAGAACATGTCATTTTCATAGTTGTATTTTTTTACATATATTTTTCATTTATTATATTTGTATGTATTTATAATGCGTTTGTAATAAATTTTTCATTTATGGAATGATTTTTATTAATATATTAGGCACTTACTTTATTCGTAAATCAATAAAAAAAATCCCTAGTTTTACATTAGAATCAAGTATACTATGTTTAAAACATGGACTTGAAATGATAGAAAATCTCATTTAAAGCTAAATTAATTTTAACATACAAACGCTTATATTATTGATTACTTTCAAGCATTATTAAGAGCGTAATATAATTATTCAAAACTTTTCTTAGACCTAGCTACCCTTAAAATTCACATTCTCGCGATGAATGATTTGTTATGAATCGATTAATAAAACTAAAAACTTATAACGAAATGTACCGCGTAACGATCCGCAAACACTCTTCGCCGTTTAATATAAACATTTTGTAAATTATTTCTTTATTATTAGTTTCATTTTAAAAACGAATCATTATTAAATAACTAAAAATACAATATTTTAAATTATTACACGTAGAATTCATGTTTATTTTATTATTTCACGGAATATTTATTTCAATTTTAATAACACTATGCACATATTAATACATTTGTACTTAATATGCATAAGAAATAGAAGGTTTTATTTATTTATTTTAGTTCGTGATGAATAAATATAATGCATTTTAATTTTCTGCACGTTTTGCAACACTGTTAATGTATAATTCGTGTTTATTTTGAATACACGGGATATTTATATGTAAATGAAATTAAATAAGGGTTCGTCCACGTCGTTCAACGGTTCAGTAACCTTTTGTACCATTCAAATGAGTTTATATCGATTTGCAAAAAGCATTTTACGATTTTTGTTAGTTGCTTTTTTATAAGTTAAACAGCTTTAGTTGCCTTAGATGGTCTTGTTAGCTTTTTTCGAGTTACTAAAGTAGCTGGCATTAGTATGTGAACTATTGCAATAATCGCTTTAAAGGATATTTTGCTCTTTCTCGAGTATCACAGAGATTAGACAACTCTGTCCTCTGTTTGTACTTCAACGACAAATATGTTTGTAAATTTTACAATATGGGGTTTTAATAGATAAACGACTTAATTATTATTGCATCAATTAATACTACACTAATACTAAAGTTGGTTGTTGAAAAGTATACGTTTATTGTCTAGTAGACGGTAAATTTTTTCACAAAAGCCAACTTAATTTTTTATTCATTTTTAATGCCAATAATACTGTTATTTAAACTGTAAATTAATTTATAAATATGTTTTTAATAAATTATTGCAGAATATGTACAATTTTTAATGTTCATTTAAAACAGTACATATTGTTTTAAAATATAAATACAACTTTGCGTGTTGTATTTTTGATATAGTAATACAAATTTCCCAGAATTTTTTGAGATATTTGTACATGTTTAATATAGAGTATGTATTTATATTATTACTGGTATATGGATTTTTTTTTACTAGTTATACAAAAATTTATTCATTATTTATAAACGAACATAAACGAACGCTAAGTGATAAAACATTTATAATATTACATTATTAACTCATTTAAATTTATCATTTGGGATGTAATTAATATTCTGACTAAAATATTTAATGCAATGTCTGATAACATTTACTTTTTATCAAAAAATTACATTATTTTATAGTATTATTTATGTAGTTTTTTTTTATAAAAATATTAAGATTATCTAGCGAATAAATCACCTAGCCAAAAACTTAATTATATAAGCATTTTAAAGTTGACTATTGACTGGCAAATGATAAACTATCTGCTCTGAATGTAGCTGTAAATTTAGCATATTTACTATTAGTACTTTTTTTTAAAAATGCAGAGGTTTTTAGAGGTTGTTTTATCCTCGAAATATACTTGAGAAATAAAATAAAATTTAATTTATATTTTTTTAATTTATATTTGTTTGAACAAACAATTTTTAGATTGGCCTGCACCACAGTTAAACAATAAAAATCCTTTGATACGTAATCTACGTATTCTAATCGGCACCCGTTTCGCTTTACGTTTAATTCATAATTTTTACGTGTCATTTCTGGCCCTTTTTTAGCGCTCCCGTTTTATTCCTCATTGTTCCAGTTACTTTACGCTTTGCGTAAATAAAGATAAGACTCCGGGATAACAATGGAAAAATTTATTGCTAACGCATTACGGCACCCAAAAAAAGAGAAGAGGAGCTACTGCCCATTGTGTCTGCAATTGCAGGCGCTGTCAAGCGCAAAAAAGCTCCTGTTATATTTTATATTTATATTTACATTGCTCATATTGCCCTTTAGCTGTTTTTTTATATTACGAATATTTGCACATGTTGGGAATGATGATTTAAATATATAAATATATATATTAAATTGTTACCTTTTTTATTTTATGTTTTAATCAATCGCAGTGCACAAATAATAAATTCACGCACCGTTAATACGTCCCCTGACAGGAAGTTGGGTTTTATAAAATGGAAGTTAACTTCCCCAGTTAAAAATATTACAGTTCGAGCGAAATTTATGATATCCCGTATATTCAGGAACGCTCCATTGGACCATCAACAAAGCTACGCTGCACAGTGTCCTATATGATCCTATAGTCCCATACAATACATAATAACATTGCATGTGCGCAATGAATTCTAAATAAAAAAAAACCTACACGTGTATGTGTTTCAATGGCTCTGTGGTATTTTTACACTTTCTGTGGCAATTAACATCGAGTGGCAATTCAATATAAAATAAAATATTGTATAATAAAAATATTTTGGAAATTAAATAACAAAGAATTTAAAACAATCAAATAATCCATTATCCATATATGTATTTTATATATCAAATGTATTTTTGATATGTATGTACTTTTAAAAAAAAAGTTTCCAAATAGTGACAATGAAATAGTAGCCTTAGTAATTTGGCTAACATGATTAAATTTAGACTTATCATTGTAAAGCAAAATTATATTATAGAACAGTGCTATAAATTCAGGGAGTGTTCTTATGAAGCTTAGCTTTGTGGTATGACCTCAATATCTAACATTAACATTCTCGAGAGATTCCAAAATAAATTTCTCAGATTGATTTCTGGCTAATAAATATATATTTAGCTACTCAAACTGTGTCATTGTACAAAAAACGATAAAAAATATAAGTAAATAATATTTGAACAGATTAAATCTTTTCACCGGTAGGTATTCTGCTAAAATACGAGGTTGTATCTGAGCTTAAGCGTGTAAATATGTTATTACAGACAAATTGATTTTTTTACTACAGGAAAAAATCATGACCATTAACAAAATTAATAATAACTAATATATAATAATATAGATATAAGACTTTATTTTAACTTACAGAAGCATACAAATGTAATTTATTTGAAAAAAGTCTCTAGTATGAGACATCCTACGCGTTATTTTTATTTTTCCTTCTCCGAGTGCCTAGTTTTTAGGAGAAAGGAGAAAACAGGAAATATATTAATATATTATAAGAATTGCGTATTGTCCAAGCAGACAGATTTTATTTTAATAAAATAAAATACAATTTGTAACATAAGTACATTTGTGGGAGCAGAATAATACTAAAGCTATATTACATATATTTTATATACTATTAAAATTGAATTGTATGAACTTATATTTTTTATTTCGTAAACGCACACTATTATATTAACTAGTATACATTTTTAAACCATAATCGCTTTCACGAAAAATATATTTTATATGTACACTTTAAAAGATACATAATGTAACTTTATGAAAGCAATAAAATTATGAACGATTAACAATAAAAAATATATATTGAAAAATGCAATGTTAGAAACTTAGTATAATTAATATATACTATTAAAGGAAGAACTTATGCTTATTTATGATTAAACAAATATTATAACAAAGTTTGAGAATTATTATGCATGTAATAGATATGCAAAGCAGGGGTAACGTCTACAAATGAAGTCGCAAATATTATCTCTAGAATACGACCCTTCATATTATAATGTTAAGATATGAACATATACCATAAATTTAAGTTTTTCAGATTTTAATAAACTCAAGCATTATATTACAACGACAGTCATATAATAATTATGCTTACTTAATACAAAAGTCTAAGGGAATAATTTAAACAATATCTCTCTCTCTTTCTCTAAATTTATACGTAATATAGGAATAATTAGGGCAACTAATTTTAACTATATAAATCATAAATATTCGCGGCCAGAACGTTAGCGCTTGATAATGCTCCTTTTGCACGAGCTATCCAGCTTCTTAACGAGCCAAATACAAGTTTCGGCGATAACTACGAAGAGCTGAAATATTTATGTGATATGGTGCTCATCTATTTTATGTGCGAACTATAAATATTTTTTGATTTGTATAATAGCCATCATGAACTATGAAAAAAACCTGCTAAATCGTGATTGCATTTTTCTGAAAAATAAAATAAATAAATATATTTTGTCAGAAAAATGCAACCATAAGCGGCGACTCTTAAACGTAAAACTACAGCACAGACAATCAAGTATAAGTGACGAAGAAAGTAAAAAAAATGTTTCTTTCTTTACTAGCCCTGCAACTTTACTTTCCAGATAATCCTCGCATTAGTGGAAAACTTTTACAGTTTTAAAAACTTCACCATACCTCGCACATTATCCCTTTCGACACACTTTCAAGTGTTCAATTATTTCATAATGGTCGCGCGTGTCGCAACAGGCAAAGAATATTTTGTCACATTCACATTGCAATTAAATTTATTGTACACAAAATGGAGAACAGTTTATCACGGACGGCACGTGCAGTCAGCGGCTCTGTGGGAGGAGGTCGGTAATTTCGGCGATAGGGGGGTAAGCGGGTGGTTTTGGTCCCGTAATATCCATTTACATATGTTGATGGGCACGAATGATGATGGGCCATAAGATGGCAACATCAAAGCTCTGTGGGAATATTATTCGTCGCACTAGATTAACTGATTTAATTTAAACAACTGCCGCGCGTCGAGTTTTATCATCTGTTTCTAAGATGAATGAACCAAAAAATATGAGCCCTTTCTCTTAAAGTTCATTGAAAATACATTCATATTTTTTTAAAGTATCGGTTTGACTCTTTGGTATGAAAATCTAATATTTAAAAAAATGTATTTAAAATAATATTCCTATTTTAAATTAAAATAAGTTGCTTTTTAATAAGAGTACCAAAAAAATAT